>NC_092166.1:49850007-50143813 GCF_045791955.1 Oncorhynchus clarkii lewisi
ATTTTTTTAGGATTAAATGTCAGGAATTGTGAAAAACTGAGTTTAAATGTATTTGGCTAAGGTGTATGTAAACTTCTGACTTCAACTGTTGGCATACAGAGGCCCATTATCAGCAACCATCACTGCTGTGTTCCAATGGCATGTTGTGTTAGCTAATCTTAGTTTATCATATTAAAAGGCTAATTGATAATTAGAAAACCAGTTTGCAATTATGTTAGCACAGCTGAAAACTGTTGTTCTGTTTAAAGAAGCAACACAACTGGTCTTCGTTTGACTCGTTGAGTATCTGGAGCATCAGCATTTGTGGGTTTAATTACAGGCTCAATATGGCCAGAAACAAATAACCTTCTTCTGAAATTCATCAGTCTATTCTTGTTCTGAGAAATGAAGGCTATTCCATGCGAGAAATTGCCAAGAAACTGAAGATCTAGTACAACGCTGTGCACTGCACCCTTCACAGAACAGCGCAAACTGGCCCTAACCAGAATAGAAAGACGAGTGTGAGGCGCCGGTGCACAACTGAGCAAGAGGACAAGTACATTGCTGAGCAAGAGGACAGGTCTTTGCTAGGTAAAGCCCCACCTTATCTCAGCTCACTGGTCACCATAGCAGCACCCTCCCGTAGCACGCGCTCCAGCAGGTATATTTCACTGGTCACCCCCAAAGCCAATTCCTCCTTGGTCGCCTTTCCTTCCAGTTCCCTGTTGCCAATGACTGGAACGAATTGCAAAAATGGCTGAAGCTGGAGACTCATATCTCCCTCACTAACTTTAAGCACCAGCTGTCAGAGCAGCTCACAGATCACTGCACCTGTACATAGCCCATCTGTAAATAGCCCATCCAATTACCTCATCCTCATTATCCTCATTATCTCTACTTGCACATTCATCTTCTGCACATCTATCAATCCAGGGTTTAATTGCTAAATTATAATTATTTTGCCACCATGGCCTAATTATTGCCTTACCTCCCTTATCTTACCTCATTTGCACACACTGTATATAGACTTTTTCTATTGTGTTATTGACTGTATGTTTTTTTATTCCATGTGTAACTCTGTGTTATTGTTTGTGTCGCACTGCTTTCCTTTATCTTGGCCAGGTCGCAGTTGTAAATGAGAACTTGTTCTCAACTAGCTTAACTGGTTAAAAAAAAGAAAAATAAACATTAGTGTCTAGTTTGATTAACAGACGCCTCACAAGTCCTCAACTGGCAGCTTCATTAAATAGTACCCTGCAAGTCTCAACGTCAACAGTGAAGAGGCAACTTCGGGATGCTGGCCTTCTAGGCAGACTTCCTCTGTCCAGTGTCTGTTCTTTTGACCATCTTAATCTTTTCTTTTTATTGGCCAGTCTGAGATATGTATTTTTCTTTGCTACTCTGCCTAGAAGGCCAGCATCCCGGAGTCGCCTCTTCACTGTTGACTTTGAGACTTGTGTTTTGAGGAGCGCGCAATTTGATAACATGCATGCAGTTTTGATGAAAGTTACTCAAAGAAATAACATTTTAGTCATAATGATGCAGACCAAAGACGATCAGTTAATGAACACAATGACTAAGTTGGATGACAAATCAGCAGAACTCATTGAAGTCGATGACCAAATTAATGAACTCAGGTGATGAAGATGGGAATATTCTAAGCAAGAGAAGGAAATCTCACCACTGAATCTCTCGCTCCCTACTCAAGACCTCTATCTGTAAACCATGACAGATGAGTATGAGGTCGAACTGAGCAAGTGCGACACTCACGTGTCTAAAATCAGTACTCTAAGTGCTTAAGTGGACTCTGCAATGCAGCAGAATACCACCCTTAGGTATCATCTGGAGGAATTCCAGAACAGTACCCAATCATGCAACCGGAGCTCGGTACTCAAAGGAGTGAAGAAGAAAGAATGTTTCAGACTTTGCCTCATGTGTCCCTCAGTCTTCTCCTCTTCGCCATACGGCACAGAGTAATATGGGGCCTCCTCGCCATATTAGGCGAGACATGGCTCTCATGAGGAGACAGGCAGACATGGCTCTCAAGAGAAGACAGGCTATGTGCTCACTGCCCACAAAATGAGGTGGAAACTGAGCTGCACTTCCTAACCTCCTTCCCAATGTATGACCATATTAGAGACACATATTTCCCTCAGATTACACAAATCCACAAAGAATTCGAAAACAATTCCAATTTTGATAAACTCCCATATCTACTGCGTGAAATTCCACAGTGTGCCATCACAGCAGCAAGATTTGTGACCTGTAGCCACAAGAAAAGGGCAACCAGTGAAGAACAAACACCATTGTAAATACAACACATATTTATGCTTATTTATTTTCCCTTGTGTACCCTTACTCATTTGTACATCGTTGCAACACTGTATATATACGTAATATGACATTTGTAATGTAATTATTGTTTTGAAACTTCTGTATGTGTAATGTTTACTGTTCATTTTTATTGTTTATTTCACTTTTGTATATTATCTACCTCACTTGCTTTGGCAATGTTAACACATGTTTGCCATGCCAATAAAGCCCCTTGAATTGAATTGAATTGAATTGAATTGAAAGAGAAAGAGAAAGAGAAAGAGAAAGAGAAAGAGAAAGAGAAAGAGAAAGAGAAAGAGAAAGAGAAAGAGAGAGGGAAAGAGCGAGAGAGAGGGAAAGTTCTCCTTAAAGGAGTTTGTTCTTTGTTATTGTCCTTTCTTCTAATTTGACTGTTTGCACGTGCTGTTTCTGTGAAAAAGATGAGCAATGAAATACTTAATAATTGAATTTAAATCAAATTAATAAGGGTTATCTCATGGGTTAGGGATGGGGATGTAGTCGAACGTTGAGCGTCTGAGCACACAAATGCTGTGAACTCAAACTGCTCTCCAGAACTTTCCAGGGCACAATAATGCTAAATGTGATACTTTATGCTGCAACAATGCCAAATTCAATTAAGGTAATAATCAATAACCAAATTATGTGAAATAAAACATGTTGTGGATTAACATGCTACAAGCACTATCCCTAATACTAATAACATTAAATAAAGCATTGGCCCTCGTACTTATAACATTATACAAAGCATTGGCCCTCGTACTTATAACATTCTATAAAGCATTGGCCCTAGTAATAATAAAATTATACAAAGCATTGGCCCTTGAACTAATACAATTCTATAAAGCATTGACACTAGTGCTAATCACATTCTATAAAGCATTGGCCCTAGTGCTAATCACATTCTATAAAGCATTGGCCCTAGTGCTAATAACATTCTATAAAGCATTGGCCCTAGTGCTAATAACATTCTATAAAGCATTGGCCCTAGTGCTAATCACATTCTATAAAGCATTGGCCCTAGTGCTAATAACATTCTATAAAGCATTGGCCCTAGTGCTAATCACATTCTATAAAGCATTGGCTCTAGTGCTAATCACATTCTATAAAGCATTGGCCCTAGTGCTAATAACATTCTATAAAGCATTGGCCCTAGTGCTAATCACATTCTATAAAGCATTGGCCCTAGTGCTAATCACATTCTATAAAGCATTGGCCCTAGTGCTAATAACATTCTATAAAGCATTGGCCCTAGTGCTAATAACATTCTATAAAGCATTGGCCCTAGTAGCAATAACATTATAAAACCATTGGCAGAAGACTATCTAGGCCCTAGCGTATGATATTCCACAGGGTCCTAGCTAGCTGAGCTTAAGATATTGTCTAAAAAGGCCCTGTCTAAAAAGACAGGGCCTTGGCACAATGTAATGGAGAATAACAGAATCCCTGCTTCAGGCGGAGGGAGGGAGCAAGGGATATTCACCAGCACCACAATGACAGATAGAAAGAAAAAGAGAGAGAGAGAATGAGAGAGAGAGAGAGAGAGAGATGGATTGGGACAACTGTTGCTGCTTGCAATTAGCATCCATCTTTTTCGGAGAGGGAGAGAGAGAAGAAAAAGAGATAAAGGGAGAGAGAGGGAAAGGTTTGCAACAACTGCTCCTGCTTGAATCTGAAATTCACTGACTTGTGCCTATTTCTCCTCTAATTGGGAACCTTTAAAAATGTTTTTCTACTCTACATGCCTTTGCCTCTCCATTATTTTTCAGGGTTTTCTTTATTTCCTTCACAGTCACACAGGGGGAAGGCAAGGCAAAGAGTGGGGGAAGGAGCGAGTCAGTTCTGTGGCTCTTAATAGTGACATTGTAACAGTCATAAGGGCATGAAATCAGCAGAAGCCAAGGCAGGTTGATGTGCAGGTGGATGTGCTCAGATTTATTTACAGGGCTTGGCGAACCAATGGTGAAAGTGCCATATCATACAAAATATACAAGTAGCTTTACAAAATGTATATGGGCAACAGCCCTATACCAGGCTTAACCTGTCCTGTCTAAATGGACACAGGTAGAGGGCACGACTGCACCACCTCCCCTTGAGAAACCAAATGTGTCTAACAGGAGCTCAAACAGGTACAGTAAGTACCTGGACCATATAATTACCCAATTGGCAATTACAACCAATAAACTGGTTCCACAGTGTGAAAGGCAATTCCACATCAATTGCTACATTTGTTTTAATCAGACTTGATGATTATATTACATCACCGTTCATAAGTGGAAGTCATTTTCTCTTATTCAATGTACTGACTCTAAAGCATGGCGCGCAGGCCACATAGCCTATTTCTATGAGCACTGAGGCAGCACGCTCCTATTATGCACAACCAGAATGACTGATGATAAAAATTGCTAGCTGACCCCTGACACCCTTAGCTCTCTATGGCAGATCGATTTCATATTTTGCCACATTTTTGCTGAGGTCTGAGTGGCAAACAAGGTTCATATAAACCAGTGCTGTTGAAAACAAAATGCTAGCTAGAAGCAAGAGGAAATCATGTGTTTTAATAAAAACATACACTCTTCGATAAAACAAGGTGTCTACATAGAACCTTTTGGTCAATTCAAAATGTAACTGCCATTCCGATTCAAAAACCAACTCATTCCAGCATGAACATGCAAGTGGATGGTGGTTGAACTTGCAAGTAGCCTACCAATAAGCACTCTATTTTTCACCGTATTAAGGTAAGCAGAGTTGATTATTTGTCCTCCAAACACGACGAGTTGAGTTTTTACCAAAAAGTTATATTTTGGTTTCATCTGACCATATGACATTCTCCCAATCTTCTTCTGGATCATCCAAATGCTCTCTAGCAAACTTCAGACGGGCCTGGACATGTACTGGCTTAAGCAGGGGGACACGTCTGGCACTGCAGGATTTGTGTCCCTGGCAGCGTAGTGTGTTACTGATGGTAGGCTTTGTTACTTTGGTCCCAGCTCTCTGCAGGTCATTCACTAGGTCCCCCCGTGTGGTTCTGGGATTTTTGCTCACCGCTCTTGTGATCATTTTGACCCCACGGGGTGAGATCTTGCGTGGAGCCCCAGATCGAGGGAGATTATCAGTGGTCTTGTATGTCTTCCATTTCCGAATAATTGCTCCCACAGTTGATTTCTTCAAACCAAGCTGCTTACCTATTGCAGATTCAGTCTACAATTTTGTTTCTGGTGTCCTTTTACAGCTCTTTGGTCTTGGCCGTAGTGGAGTTTGGAGTGTGACTGTTTGAGGTTGTGGACAGGTGTCTTTTATACTGATAACAAGTTCAAACAGGTGCCATTAATACAGGTAACGAGTGGAGGACAGTAGAGCCTCTTAAAGAAGAAGTTACAGGTCTGTGAGAGCCAGAAATCTTGCTTGTTTGTAGGTGACCAAATACTTATTTTCCACCATAATTTGCAAATAAATTCAGTAAAAATCCTACAATGTGATTTTCTGGATTTATTTTCTCATTTTGCGTGTCATAGTTGAAGTGTACCTATGATGAAAATTACAGGCCTCTCTCATATTTTTAAGTGGGAGATCTTGCACAATTGGTGGCTGACTAAATACTTTTTTGCCCCACTGTAAGTAGGTCTTCTATATCATAATAATTACACCGTATGTCTGCATAGTATTTTGTCTTCATTTTGGCAGATTAACTTGTGCTTATTTCTAAAGATTAACTCATGTTTTTGCTCCTTCTATCTTATTCTGTGGAACCAGTTAGGCAACAACCCATACTTTACTGGCGGTAGGCTTCCCAGCGGCTAAGGAGTTGGACCTCTGGTCATAAGGTGGCTGGTTCGAAACCCAGAACGAAAAAATGGGTGTAAATGATCTGACAACTGAATGGCTGCTTGGTTCACATTCTCAAAGAATTCCCCTACATTTGGACTCTTGACCAATTCCCTTAACCCCACAACACTCATCCAGGGGAGCTGCACTGCTGCTTGAACCTGAACTGTATGTGTGAGGTCTGCTGTTTGGGGGGCGGGTTGAGAATGTGAACTGTATGTGTGAGGTCTGCTGTTTGGGGGGCGTGTTGAGAAGGGAGCAGAAGACACACATATTGTTGTTCGCTGAAAACTAATGGAATGTTGTATTGTAAAGAATTCAGCCTTGACATGGGGCATTGTTCAAACAAAGCATGCCTCCCTGAGCCACCAGTGCACATTTCTAAACTATTTTAGCATATAATATAATAATAATTATTTTGTCCGTTATTTCATTGTTTATTCAATTATATTATTAGCAAATATTATTTAATAGTAGTAGCCACAATTCATAAATGGCACCATGCAGGGTTCTATATGGAATAATTTGGGGTCAGTGAAGAAGAACCTCTAGGGTTCTTATCAAAGAACCCTATAAAACGGTTCTATACCGGTATATAACTTTTAGGGGTTCCATATATGAAGCAAGCAATAGAACCCATTTTGGTTCTATAAGGAACCTTTTTTTCTAAGAGTGTAGGTCAAATTTTTGCAAAGTATGCAACAGCAGATAAGACTTGGCAAACCATGATAAAGCTTCATGTCCATACATACAAAAGGTAGCCTATCTATGTCCACGGTGCTTGCCTTTTGCACTTCCATGTGTCGTCATCCATCGTATCATCTATCCAGTCTAGAGATACTGGCTTAGGTGAAGGAAATACGCATTTGATCTAAAAATAGAATATATCCACGACAGTCAGACATGTTCCCTGTCTAGGCAGAGGGCGCACTTTGTTTCAAGTGAATCAGATATCAAAGGCGCGGTGGAAGAGATGGGAAGGCGTGACTCACTGCATATCTGACAGGAATCCGAAAGCTTGTTAAGCTCTGCCTCCGCTCTGAATTGATGGACAACCGTCTAACAGGCTACCAAACATACACAGCAGCAGCAGTTTTCTATCAGTATTCAGCACCCCAGTTCGCATGTATACCAGCTCATGGTGTGCGTCAGTGGCGGGAATATGCGAGAGACCTGGGAAACAGCGGGTCATCTCGACAAAGGGCTACATTTGAATGCATTTAAAGCCTCCTGTGCCATGAGCAGAATGCTTTAAGTGCCGAAATGTTTCGAAGTCGCTGTGTATTTTTACGCTGAGCTTAAGAACGACTAGCTATCATCTCAATACTTATGCTCTCAAAGTAGGTATCGCATTCACCAGACACTTCCACCTATGCACAATTATGCCTGAGGTCAAGGTTACATGGTAGGCTACTTATGGACATTGAAAAGAGCCCCCAGGAGCACAAGCATTGTGAGAAGCAGGTTTATCTTGTGGTTGTTTGTATCTGGCAATTGTGTGTGTGGGAGAGAGAAAGAGAGAAACAGAGGGACAGAGGGACAGAGAAAACAGACATGTCCTTGTGCCCTTTCTCAGTAATGTGTTTTCTAACCTGCCGGGGGCGAGTGCAGGCCTTGGGCTGGTGGCTGGTGCTGGCCAAAGACTTCCTACGAAGACGACTCCCACCAATCAGGTCTGAGTGGTGGACCCTGGCCACTGTAGGCGACTGGGGGATACTGGGTAGTGTCCGGGACTTGGCCAATAGAGGCCTCTGCAGCTTCCTCTCCAAAAACCTGGTGGTGTGACAAATCAATAACAGGTAATCAGTAATATAACAGTAGAATAATATGGTATTTCAGCAGACACTCTTATAGTCACTTAGATTAGTAGACACTATATGGGCGGCAGGCAGCCTCGAGGTTAGACTGAGGGCCTGTAACTGAAAGGTAGCGGATTTCAATCCTGAAGCCAACAAGGTGAAAAATCTGTCGTTGTGCCCTGAGTAAGGTACTTTTGGTAAATTCACATGCTGATCAGGAAGTTTTACATCCCAAGTGTTCAACCTACAAGATTTTAGCTAGCTAGATAAGCTAGCTAATGTTGCTAATAATAAAGTTAGCTAATCTCGTATTTCCGATAACTCCAACACCACATGAACTCCCCATTTACCCCAATTGCTACGTACTTATAAATGTCCAATGCAGACATTTTTATCTCAATTTCACATTATTTCTTGGTAACAATTTACAGCCCAATGCAGCAGTTTTTTTGATCTGCTTATCAAATCATTTCCGGGTAAAAATGAAGTACCTTACTGTGATTATTTTCAATCAAAATGGTCCAAAGGAATCAACAGTAGCTTGCCTAGTTAAATCAAGGATAAATAAATAAAAAATGAAAAAATTGCTTTTAAGGAAGAGCAATTTCTCAAGCAAGAATTTTGCTAGGACTATCTAGGAGTGGTTTGAGTGGGGAGGGGAAAACTGAAAACTAGCTGTTATTAGCAGAGAGGTTTGGAACTCTCTGTCTTATTGGTAAATTATCTAATTGGTGATATCACCAAGCATGCCTAAATGTCACCAGCCAGGTGATGTCACCAGAGAGGCCAAAACTCCATCCCACCAAAACAAACTGACATTTGAGGTGGTCTTTTCAAACAGCTCCTACACTGAAAGGGCATTATCATCATGTTCACAATTGCACAGTATTATTCCAACCTCATGGTGTTGGAATATAAACACAACATACAACAATTTCTAACATTTTACAGTTCATACAAGAAAATCAGTCAGTTGATATGAATTAATTAGGCCCTAATCTATGGATTTCACATTACTGGGAATACAGGTATGCATTTCTTGCTCACAGATCAGAAAACCAGTCAGTATCTGGTGTGACCACCATTTGCCTCATGGAGAGCGATGTCCATCGCATAGAGTTGATCAGGTTGTTGATTGTGGCCTGTGGAATGTTGTCCCACTCCTCTTAAATGGCTGTGTGAAGTTGATGGATATTGGTGGGAACTGGAAAATGCTGTCGTACACGTTGATCCAGTTCATCCCAAACTTGCTCAATAGGTGACATGTCTGGTGAGTATGCAGGCCATGGAAGAACTGGGACATTTTCAGCTTCCAGGAATTGTGTACAGATCCTTGTGAAATGGGGCTGTGAATGGCACGACAATGGGCATCAGGATCTTGTCACGATATCTCTGTGCATTCAAATTCCCATAGGTAAAATGCGTTTGTTTGATGTCCATAGCTTATGCGTGCCATACCATAACCCAACTGCCACCATGGGGCACTCTGTTTACAATGTTGACATCAGCAAACCACTCGCCCACACGTCTGCCATCTTCCCAATACAGTTGAAACCGGGATTCATCCATGAAGAGCACACATCTCCATCGAAGGTGAGCATTTGCCCACAGAAGTCAGTTACAACACCGAACTGCAGTCAGGTCAAGATCCTGGTGAGACCAACGATCACGCATGTGTGCTTAACTGAGACTGTTTCTGACCGTTTGTGCAACAATTGTTTGGTTGTGTGAACTCACAGTTTCATCAGCTGTCCGGGTGGCTGGTCTCAGATGATCCTACAGGTGAAGAAGCATGATGTGGAGGTCCTGGGTTACACATGGTCTGCTGTTGTGAGGCCAATTGGTCGTACTGCCAAATTCTCTAAAATGACATTGGAGGCGGCTTATGGTAGAGAAATTAACATTCAATTCTCTGGCAACAACTCTGGTGGACATTCCTGCAGTCAGCATTCCAATTGCACGCTCCCTCAAAACTTGTGTTGTGTGACAGAACCGCATACTTTAGAATGCCATTTTATTGTCCCCAGCACAAGGTGCACCTGATCATGCTGACCTGATCATGATCAGCTCCTTGATATGCCACACCTGTCATGGTTATCATGTTCTAAGAATTTAAGATATGAATGTTCTAGACATGTTTCATATGAACGTAATCATGGGCTGAAATCGCTGCCAAAGGTGCTTCAACAAAGAACTAAGTAAAGGTTCTGAATACTTATGTAAATGTAATATTTATGTTGATTTTTTTATTTATTTTTTAAGTATTCCTAAAAAGTTGTTTTTGCTTTGTCGTTATGGGGTATTGGGTGTAGATTGATGAGGAAAAACATCTATTTAATCAATATAGCTGTAACGTAACAAAATGTGGAAAAAGTCAAGGGGTCTGAATAATTTCAAAATGCACTGTATATAAGGTACACTGCTGTCATTGACTGCTAGACCAGAAACAGTCAGAAGTTGCACACTTGACACAATCGAGGTGCAGATGTTTACTTTCTAAACAAGTTATTTTTTTGTTCCGTACAAAAAACGAATTGTTGTGGTAAAAAAAAAGGGAGACATTTTTTGGTGCCATTTATGGAAAATGGAATTCTAAGCTTCACTCCGGTAAGAAGAGGCACACTGAAGGTTCCAGCTCAGCCAACGTTCTTTGGCAGTTTTTTAGCCTTGGGTGAATTTTCAATTGTTCTATTGTCCAGCTTATCAGGAGTTTAGCTAGCTAGCTTTAGCGTTCAAAAGTGTTCGAAAACCTTGTCAATTATCAACTGACTGGCTTTCTTGATGTCTATAGTATTCTCTCTGGTATGCAATTGGGTTTCCGCTCAGGTTATGGATGTGTCACTGCAACCTTAAAGGCCCTCAATGATGCACCTCAATGGGCACCATTGCCCTTGATTTTAAGCAATGTTGTGCGGCTATTTTTCTTGACTTGGCCAAAGCTTTTGATACGGTAGACCATTTCATTCTTGTGGGCCGGCTAAGGAGTATTGGTGTCTCTTAGCGGTCTTTGGCATGGTTTGCTAACTACCTCTCAAAGAATGCAGTGTATAAAGTCAGATGCTTATTTATAAAATCCTCTTAGGCCTCTCTCCCCCCTATCTGAGATATCTACTGCAGCCCTCATCCTCCACATACAACACCCGTTCTGCCAGTAACATTCTGTTTAAGGTCCCCAAAGCACACACACACCCTGGGTCACTCGTCTTTTCAGTTCGCTGCAGCTAGCGACTGGAACGAGTTGCAACAAACAGTCAAACTGGACAGTTTTATCTCAATTTCTTCCTTCAAAGACTCAATCATGGACACTCTTACAGACAGTTGTGGCTGCTTTGTGTGATGTATTGTTGTCTCTACCTTCTTGCCCTTTGTGATGTTGTCTGTGCCCAATAATATTTGTACCATGATTTGTGCTACTACCATGTTGTCAAAAATAAAATTCGAATCAAATCAAATGTATTTATATAGCCATTCTTACGTAAGCTGTACAGAAACCCAGCCTAAAACCCCAAACAGCAAGCAATGCAGGTGGTAGAAGCAAATCTAATCAAATCAAATTGTATTAGTCACATGCGCCGAATACAACAGCTTACAATGAAATGCTTACTTACGAGCCCCTAACCAACAATGCAGTTTTAAAAAATTATAATAATAAAAAAAAAATACTAACATTAAAACCAAAAACTGAAAAAACTATATAGAAGATTTCAAAATAAATAAAAATAAAAATACAAAAATAATTACGGATAAGTATTAGAAATAAAAGTAACAAGTATTTAAAGAGCAGCAGTAAACTAACAATTGTGAGACTATTTACAGGGGGTACAGGTACAAAGTCAATGTGCGGGGGCACCAGTTAGTTGATGTAATATGTACATGTGGGTAGAGTTATTGAAGTGACTATGCATAGATGACAACAACAGAGAGTAGCAGCGGTGTAAAATAGGGGGTGGGGCAATGCAAATAGTCTGGATAGCCATTTGATTAGGTGTCCAGGAGTCTTATGGCTTGGGGGTAGAGCTGTTTAGAAGCCTCTTGGACCTAGACTTGGCGCTCCGGTACCGCTTGCCATGCAGTAGCAGGGAGAACAGTCTATGACTAGGGTGGCTGGAGTCTTTGGCAATTTTTAGGGCCTTCCTCTGACACCGCCTGGTATAGAGGTCCTGGATGGCAGGGATGTACTCGGCTGTTCGAACTACCCTCTGTAGTGCCTTGCAGTCGGAGGCCGAGCAGTTGCCATACCAGGCGGTGATGCAACTGGTCTGGATGCTCTCGATGGTGCAGCTGTAGAACCTTTTGAGGATCTGCGGACCCATGCCAAATCTTTTCAGTCTCCTGAGGGGGAAAAGGTGTTGTCGTGCCATCTTCACAACTGTCTTGGTGTGTTTGGACCATGATAGTTAGTTGGTGATGTGGACACCTAGGAACTTGAAACTCTCAACCTGCTCCACTACAGCCCCGTTGATGTAAATGGGGGCCAGTTCGGCCCTCCTTTTCCTGTAGTCCACGATCAGCTCCTTTGTCTTGCTCACATTGAGGGAGAGGTTGTCGTTCTGGCACCACACTGCCAGGTCTCTGACCTCCTCCCTATAGGCTGTCACATCATTGACGGTGATCAGGCCTACCACCGTTGTGTTGCCAGCAAAGTTAATGATGGTGTTGGAGTCTTGGCCACGCAATCGTTGGAGAACAGGGAGTACAGGAGGGGCAAGCGTAGCAGATGTGTTGATGCCTACCCTTACCACCTGGGGATGGCCCGTCAGGTAGTCCAGGATCCAAATCAAATCAAATGGTATTAGTCACATGCGCCGAATTCAACAGGTGTAGGTAGACCTTACACTGAAATGCCTACTTACGAGCCCCTAACCAACAATGTAGTTTTAAAAAATTATAATAAATAAAAATAATAATATGAAATAAAATAAAACAATTAGAGCAGCAGTAAATTAAAAGCACATGGCCTGGTAATACGTCTGGCCCTGCAGACTTGTGAATGTTGACCTGTTTAAAGGTCTTACTCACATCGGCTGCGGAGAGCGTGATAACACAGTCTTCCAGAACAGATGCTCTTGTGCATGTTTCAGTGTTATTTGGCTTGAAGTGAGCATAGAAGTAGTTTAGCTCATCTGGTAGGCTCTTGTCACTGGGCAGCTTGCGGCTGTGCTTCCCTTTGTAGTCTGTAATGGTTTGCAAGCCCTGCCACATCCGACGAGCGTCAGAATTGGTGCTTTGCCTCTTTGATGGTCCCATCTGAGGGCATAGCGGGATTTCTTAAAAGCATCCGGATTAGTTTCCCGCTCCTTGAAAGCAGCAGGGGCCAGATTCACAAAACATTCTTGAGAAGAAATTTCTTCTTGAATGCCATTTTCTCCTAAACTATAGACTTAAGAAGAAAATTAAGCAAATTTGCTACTCCTCAATAAAGTTTTTGGAAATGTTCTTAAGGTTTTCCCTAAGTTTCTTCCTAAGAAAAAAGTTTAAAAGAAATGGGATTCTTGAAAATACCTATCCATGTGAGATAGGACCTACTGAAGATAGGTCCTATTATTGAGTGTAGTCTGGCCCAGGGTGTAACGGCGTTCTTCGTTTGTTGAAAGAGAGGACCGAAATGCAGCGTGGTGGTTACTCATGTTCTTTAATGAAATAAATGACGATACATGAAATAACTAAATGAATACGAAAACAACAAACGGAACGTGAAACCTAATACAGCCTATCTGGTGAACACTACACAAAGACAGGAACAATCACCCACCAACACACAGTGAAACCCAGGCTACCTAAGTATGATTCTCAATCAGAGACAACTAATGACACCTGCCTCTGATTGAGAACCATACTAGGCCGAAAACATAGAACTGCCCCAAAACATAGAAAAACAAACATAGACTGCCCACCCAACTCACGCCCTGACCATACTAAATAAATACAAAAACAAAGGAAATAGAGGTCAGAACGTGACAGTACCCCCCCCCCAAAGGTGCGGACTCCGGCCGCAAAACCTTGACCTATAGGGGAGGGTCTGGGTGGGCATCTGTCCGCGGTGGCGGCTCTGGCGCGGGACGCGGACCCCACTTCGCCATTGTCTCAGTCCGCCTTATTGTCCGCCTCCGTGGCTTACTCACCATGCCCACCCCTCTCAATGACCCCACTGGACAGAGGGGCTGCTTGGGACAGAGGGGCAGCTTCTCGGGACAGAGGGACAGCTGCTCGGGACAGAGGGGCGGCAGCAGCTCGGGACAGAGGGGCGGCAGCTGCTCGGGACCGAGGGGCGGCAGCAGCTCGGGACAGAAGGGCGGCAGCAGCTCGGGACAGAGGGGCAGCTGCTCGGGACAGAGGGGCAGCTGCTCCGGGCGGAGGGGCTCTAGCGGCCCCTGGCTGACTGGCGGCACTGGCGGCCCCTGGTTGACTGGCGGCACTGGCGGCCCCTGGCTGCCTGGCGGCACTGGTGGCCCCTGGCTGACGGGCGGCACTGGCGGCCCCTGGCTGACGGGCGGCACTGGCGGCCCCTGGCTGACTGGCGGCCCCTGGCTGACGGGCGGCACTGGCGGCCCCTGGCTGACGGGCGGCACTGGCGGCTCCTGGCTGACGGGCGGCATTGGCGGCTCCTGGCAGACGGGCGGCACTGGCGGCGCTGGGCAGACGGGCAGACGGGCGGCACTGGCGGCGCTGGGCAGACGGGCGGCACTGGCGGCGCTGGGCAGACGGGCGGCGCTGGCGGCGTTGGGCAGACGGGCGGCACTGGCGGCGCTGGGCAGACGGGCGGCGCTGGCGCTGGGCAGACGGGAAGCTCAGATGGCGCTGGGCAGACGGGAAGCTCCGATGGCGCCGGACAGGCGGGAGGCTCCGGCAGAGGCGCCGGACAGGCGGGAGGCTCCGGCAGAGGCGCCGGACAGGCGGGAGGCTCCGGCAGAGGCGCCGGACAGACGGGAGACCCCGGCAGAGGCGCCGGACAGGCGGGAGGCTCCGGCAGCGGCGCCGGACAGGCGGGAGGCTCCGGCAGAGGCGCCGGACAGGCGGGAGGCTCCGGCAGAGGCGCCGGACAGGCGGGAGGCTCCGGCAGAGGCGCCGGACAGGCGGGAGACTCCGGCAGAGGCGCCGGACAGACGGGAGACTCCGGCAGCGCTGGAGAGGAGAAAGGCTCTGGTAGCGCCGGAGAGGCGGGAGACTCCGGCAGCGCTGGAGAGGAGGAAGGCTCTGGACGGATGGGCCGGAGAGACAGCCTGGTACGGGGAGCTGCCACCGGAGGGCTGGGGTGTGGAGGTGGTGACGAATAGACCGGGCCGTGCAGGCGCACTGGAGCTCTTGAGCACCGAGCCTGCCCAACCTTACCCGGTTGAATGGTCCCGGTCGCCCTGCCAGTGCGGCGAGGTGGAATAGCCCGCACTGGGCTATGCAGGCGAACCGGGGACACCGTGCGCAAGGCTGGTGCCATGTAAGCCGGCCCAAGGAGACGCACTGGAGACCAGATGCGTAGAGCCGGCTTCATGGCACTTGGCTCGATGCCCACTCTAGCCCGGCCGATACGCGGAGCTGGAATGTACCGCACCGGGCTGTGCACCCGCACTGGGGACACCGTGCGCTCCACAGCATAACACGGTGCCTGCCCGGTCTCTCTAGCCCCCCGGTAACCACAGGAAGTTGGCTCAGGTCTCCTACCTGGCGTAGCCATACTCCCTGTTAGCCCCCCCCCAAGAAATTTTTGGGGCTGACTCCCGGGCTTCCATCCACGACGCCGCGCTGCCTCCTCATACCAGCGCCTCTCCGCTTTCGCCGCCTCCCGTTCTTCCTTGGGGCGGCGATATTCTCCTGGCTGAGCCCAAGGTCCTTTACCGTCTAATTCGTCCTCCCATGTCCATACCTCCTCGCGCTGCTCCTGCTGCTGCTTTTTCCTTTGCCCATTACCACACCGCTTGGTCCTGTTGTGGTGGGTGATTCTGTAACGGCGTTCTTCGTTTGTTGAAAGAGAGGACCGAAATGCAGCGTGGTGGTTACTCATGTTCTTTAATGAAATAAATGACGATACATGAAATAACTAAATGAATACGAAAACAACAAACGGGACGTGAAACCTAATACAGCCTATCTGGTGAACACTACACAAAGACAGGAACAATCACCCACCAACACACAGTGAAACCCAGGCTACCTAAGTATGATTCTCAATCAGAGACAACTAATGACACCTGCCTCTGATTGAGAACCATACTAGGCCGAAAACATAGAACTGCCCCAAAACATAGAAAAACAAACATAGACTGCCCACCCAACTCACGCCCTGACCATACTAAATAAATACAAAAACAAAGGAAATAGAGGTCAGAACGTGACACAGGGGTGTGAAGGTGAACGGAAAGGCACTATAGCAATTGCCTGGCAGGTTCCAGTCTCTCCACTGGTATTCTCTACCTCTATCATTATTAGGGGGCTGAGTCTCTGACGTACTGGTGCTCTTCCATGCCGTCCCTAGGAGGGGTGCGTCACTTGAGTGGGTTGAGTCACTGACGTGATCTTCCTGTGCGGGTTGGCGCCCCCTTTGGGTTTGTGCCGTGGGGGAGATCTTTGTGGGCTATACTCAGCCTTGTCTCAGGGTACTAAGTTGGTGGTTGAAGATATCCCTCTAGTGGTGTGGGGGCTGGGCTTTGGCAAAGTAGGTGAGGTTATATCCTGCCTGGTTGGCCCTGTCCGGGGGTATCATCGGACGGGACCAGAGTGTTTCCCAACCCTTCCTGTCTCAGCCCTCAGTATTTATGCTGCAGTAGTTTGTGTTGGGGGGATAGGGTCGGTCTGTTATATCTGGAGTATTTCTCCTGTCATATCCGGTGTCCTGTGTGAATTTAAGTATGCTCTCTCTAATTCTCTCTCTCTCCGGAAGGGGATTGACACCTTGCTGTCTCTAATTCAAGTGGTTGTACTGCTGCTCCAGTTTCAACTGTTCTGCCTGCTGCAGATGGAATATGGAACCCTGACCATTTCACCAGACGTGCTACCTTGTCCTGGACCTGCTGTTTTTTTCAACTCTGTCAGACCAAAGATGTTATAATGAGGTGAAAGAATGGTGAAGGAATGAAAGGAACTGAATAATCAATCTTTCCTCAGTTAGCGCTAGGACAAATGTAGCCTACATTTTCCGGTTTGGATGAAAAATATGTTTTGCTGTGCTACTTCTCCGAATGTCTGAACATTGCATCCAAAAATAAACTGGTCACATTCAGGACATAACTTTGTAAGGACTGTGTTTGTGCAAAATGTTTCTGTGAAAAAAAACAGTGTGGCCAACTCAAATACTGACTGCTGCATCAATCGAATCTGGACGTTCTAAATAAGAGTTCTAATCACACCAGTTTGAGCATACGCTGCAGGGACCACTGTAGAATGCTCATACCCATCTGTTGATATGTGTGAAAAGGTTCATATTAGACATTGCGCACCAGCTGTTATTGACCAATAGACACACACTCCACCCCTCGTCTTACCAGACGTAGCTGCTCTGTCCTGCCGATGCATGGAAAACCCAGACAGCTCTGTATCGTCGTTCAGCCACGACTCGGTAAAACATAAGATATTACCATTGGTAGGATAGTCTCGATCGTAGATCATCCAGTTTATTTTCCAGTGATTGCACATTGGCCAATAGAACGGATGGTGGAGGAGGTTTACACAGTCGCCGACTAATTCTCACAAGGCACCCCAACCTCCGCCCCCTATATTTCCATCTTTTCTTCACACGAATGACGGGGATTTGGGCCTGGTCTCAGCGAAGCGTAATCGCTGTTCTGATGTCCAGAAGCTCTTTTCGGTCATAAGAGATGGTAGCAGCAACATTATGTACAAAATAAGTCAAAAACAATATGAAAAAAATAATCAAAAATAGCACAGTTGTTTAGGAGCCCGTAAAACGTCAGCCATCCCCTCCAGCGCCATTATTGATGATGGAAGTAGAACATAACTATCGGCTTTGACTTTGTACAAGTAAAAAAAAATGAACGAATGCCTGTTCCACTGAAGGATTCACAAACATAATGTGGCAAAACACAATGTGTTTCCATGGCTACAAACACATGCAAAACGATAACTCGTGTCAAATACAAAAGCACACACACACACGCACACACACACAGTTGAAACTAATTTGTGCCGTAGCATGTCTTCTTGTATAAAACAAAACAATGCTCTTACAATATAGAATGTCCAAAAGTGTGAATTGCTCTCTTACTCTCTCTGTGTTTAGTCATATTCCTCCAGGAGTCAAGGGTGTTGTTTACTGTGTGGTCGTAGACCACCCGCCCATCGCGTGTCACCTACACATTTAACAGTCTTATGTCGGAGGTGTGCTGTAGTTGACTCCAACCTCCAACCAATTAATGCACCTCAGAGAACACACCAGTCCCTCACCTCACCACTTACATAACACTACACTGAACCTCTCTCGAACGCCCATTTGAATGATCGATCATTATATCACAGCGTAGGTTTGCACAAAAAAAATGAAAATCTGATAATCAGCAGTCTGTTTCCATCAAATAGGTTTCTTGATAATTAAAAGCTTAGTGCATAGAACAAGCCCTTTGTCATACCTTTGAAGTCAGAAGTTTACATACACTTAGGTTGGAGTCTTTAAAACTCGTTTTTAAACCACTCCACAAATTTCTTGTTAACAAAATATAGTTTTGGCAAGTCGGTTAGGACATCTACTTTGTCCATGACACAAGTCATTTTTACAACAATTGTTTACAGACAGAAAATTCCACTTATAGTTCACTGTATCACAATTCCAGTGGTTCAGAAGTTTACATACACTAAGTTGACTGTGCCTTTAACCTCTCTTGGGTAGGGGGCAGTATTTTCACGTCTGGATGAAAAGCGTGCCCAAAGTAAACTACCTATTACTCAGGTCCAGAAGCTAGGATATGCATATAATTGGTAGATTTGGATAAAACAGTTAAAATAATGTCTGAATATAACAGAACTGATATGGTCGGCGAAACCCTAAGGACAAACCATCCCCCCCAAAAATATGTCAGCCTACCACTGTTTCCAATGGCTTTCATGTTTATAATGAGGCGAAGTCCTCCCAGATTGCAGTTCCTAGGGCTTCCACTAGATGTCAACAGTCTTTAGAAAGAGTTTCAGGCTGTTTTTTGGAAGAATGAGCTAGAAGTTGTAGTTTTTCTAAGTGGCTCCCATTTTGGCTGTCGTGTTTCAATGCACGTGGATGAAGGGCGTTCTTTGTTATTTATCTCCGGTAATGAACATACTATTCTCCATCTTAAATTTAATAGTTTATTTACATATTAGGGTACCTGAGGTTTGATTATAAATGTTGTTTGACTTGTTTGGATAAGTTAACTTTTGGGATTCATTTTGTATGCATTTTGAAGGAGGGAAACTTTATTGAATGAAGCGTGCCAGCTAAACGAACAAAAGGACCATATGTGATGTAACTGGTACCTTTTGGAGTGCCAGCAGAAGAAGATCTTCAAAGGTGAGGCATTTATTATTTGTCTATTTCTGACTTTCGTGTTGCACCTTCCTGGTTGAAAAATGTTATTCATGGTTTTGTACCCGGGGTGCTGTCCTAAGATAATCGCATGGTGTGCTTTCGCCTTAAAGTCTTTTTGAAATCTGACACAGCGGCTGGATTAAGCTTTAATTTGATGTATAATACTTGTATTTTCATGAATGTTAAATATTTATATTTCTGTAATTTGAATTTCGAGCTCTGCAATTTCACCGGTTCATGGCCAGGTGGGACGCGACCGTCCCACCTGCCCATAAAAAGATAAACAGCTTGGAAAATTAAGGCATGGCTTTAGAAGGTTCTGATAGGCTAATTGACATCATTTGAGTCAATTGGAGGTGTACCTGTGGATATATTTCAAGGCCTACCTTCAAACTCAGTACCTCTTTGCTTGACATCATGGGAAAATCAAAAGTAATCAGCCAAGACCTCAGAAAATAAATTGTGACCTCCACAAGTCTGGTTCATCCTTGGGAGCAATTTCCAAATGCCTGAAGGTACCACATTCATCTGTACAAACAATAGTATGCAAGTATGAACACCATGGGACCACGAAGCCGCCATACCGCTCAGAAAGGAGACGCATTCTATCTCTTAGAGATGAACGTACTTTGGTGCGAAAAGTGCAAATCAATCCCAGAACAACAGCAAAGGACCTTGTGAAGATGCTGGAGGAAACAGGTACAAAAGTATCTATATCTACAGTAAAACGAGTCCTATATCGACATAACCTGAAAGGCCGCTCAGCAAGGAAGATGCCTCTGCTCCAAAACCGCCATAAAAAAAGCCAGACTACAGTTTGCAACTGCACATGGGGACAAAGATTGTACTTTTTGGAGAAATGTCCTCTGGTCTGATGAAACACAAATAGAACTGTTTGGCCATAATGACCATAGTCATGTTTGGAGGAAAAAGGGGGAGGCTTGCAAGCCGAAGAACACCATCCCAACCGCTAAGCACAGGGGTGGCAGCATCATGTTATGGGGGTGCTTTGCTGTAGGAGGGACTGGTGCACTTCACAAAATAGATGGCTTCATGAGCAAGGAAAATTATGTGGATATATTGAAGCAACAAGACATCAGTCAGGAAGTTACAGCTTGGTCGCAAATGCGTCTTCCAAATGGACAATGACCCCAAGCATACTTCCAAAGGAGTGGCAAAATGGCTTAAGGACAACAAAGTCAAGGTATTGGAGTGGCCATCACAAAGACCTCAATCTTATAAAAGATTTGTGGGCAGAACTGGAAAAGCATGTGCGAGCAAGGCCTACAAACCTGACTCAGTTACATTAGCTCTGTCAGGAGGAATGAGCCAAAATTGACCCACTTGTTGTGGGAAGCTTGTGGAAGGCTACCCAAAACGCTTGACTCAAGTTAAACAACTGGAGGCAGCAAAAACTGAGTGTTGGCAATATGGGGTAAGGCAGCGCAACAGGCACGAGAGGCAGCCCACAATTTTTGGGGGGAGGACACACTGGGGGATTGGCGGAGTCAGGCGATAGACCTGAGCCAACTCCCCTTGCTTACCGGAAGAAGCGCAGTACTGGTCAGGCACCGTGTTATGCAGTCAAGCGCACGGTGTCGCCAGTTCGCGCTCATAGCCCGGAGCGCTATAGCCAAGCCCCCTGCAAGTGCCATGCGAGAGTGGGCATCTAGCCAGGGCGTATGGTGCCAGCTCAGCGTGTTTGGTCTCCAGTACGTCGTTTCGGTCCAGGGTATCCTGCGCCGGAGCTGCGTGCTGTGTCTCCGGGGCGCTGGGGGGGTGCAGTGCGCCCTATGCCTGCGCTCCGCCCGTGCCGGGCGAATGTGGGTATTGAGCCTAAGGGAGAGGTGCGAGTGGTATGCACCAGATCTCCAGTGCTCACCCACAGCCCGGTTCAACCTGTGCCTGCACTTTGGAGGGTCCGGGCTAAAGTGGTCATCCAGCCTGGAGGAGTGGTGCCAAGGCTGTGCACCAGAGCTCCGGTGCTTCCCCACAGCCCGGTCCATCCGGTGCCTCCTCCACGCACCAGACCTCCTGAACGCTAGGGGCCAGGTGACTGCGGTGCATGGCATACTGTTACCTGGGGTAAGTGATTGGCGCTACCCCCACTTCGCAATCAAGCATAATTTATTGTATCAGGTAGTAAAGCATAATGGGGAGACAAAAGACAAAAACAGACCACCGCCTCTCATACTACATACCCAACAACAGCACAAACACAGACCACCGCCTCTCATACTACATACCCAACAACAGCACAAACACAGACTACTGCCTCTCATACTACATACCCAACAACAGCATAAACACAGACCACTGCCTCTAATACTACATACCCAACAACAGCACAAACACAGACCACTACCTCTCATACTACATACCCAACAACAGCACAAATACAGACCACTACATCTCATACTACATACCCAACAACAGCACAAACACAGACCTCCGCTTCTCACACTGCTAAAATACACAAATACACTAACTGTCCTACACTCATAATCCCAGACCACCGCTTCTCACACTGCTAAAATACACAAATACACTAACTGTCCTACACTCACAAACCCAGACCACCACTTCTCACACTGCTAAAAAAAACACTAATACACTAACTGTCCTACACTCACAAACCCACTCATTACGTAATTTGTCATTAACAAACATCTACCCCTCGATAACAAGTTTTTAAAACCTTTTTTACTACCAATTCTAAAACTACCAACACCACATTCTCTCACTATCCTGTACCCTAAAAGAGACTTGTCTCACTCTATCAGAGGGTAAAGTTCAAGTGGGTGACTGTGTCAGTGAGGTGGCCCTTCATCACTCCAACAAACTTGCACTCTAACGGACTGAGAGAGACTCCAATGAGAGGAGCTAACTACACACTCAGACAACATGGGTGAAAGAGAGCAAGGGGAGCACAGGCAAAGCTGAGATGTTGCTACACATTAGAGGTCAAAGGAGAAACAGTAGGGGCGGAAACATGGAGAGAGAACACTGGAACTACTTTGTCTCGGAGGCTGTCTGTGTATAGATACGTAACAGCCCAGTATCAGCCTAGTCCTTGAGGTTCAAGTCTAAATGTTTGGTTGCCGGATCCAAGTTTAATGTCAACTAACCTCTACCAGTCAGCTCTCGCATTGCAAATTTATTGAACTCACTCTTCCCCAAAATATTGTGTCTGTTTCCTCAGATGTCTTTCAAACCGCTCCCTGCGTCCACCTGCATGGTCACGTGAGATATCCCCTTCAACTGTTGCATCCTGAGGCCTGGATTGGACAGGGCTTTTCCTGACTGCACCTGAATTTTTTAAAACATTTGTAACAGAAATGGGTATGGTATGCAATATGATGATGACCGGACACTGCAGACCCGGTGACAGGTCCAGTTGAAGACCCTAGAGTAGACAGACATATTGCAGTGGTCAGATCATAGGATCCTAGGGTTGCCATGTATCACTAGAACGCTGCGGGTGTTGGAAGATAGCAGAAACCACATTTTACCCTCTACGATAAACTCACCCCCCACATATAAGCAGTATGTGTCATGCTTACTATAGAAGATCGTCGTCTTAACTAAACTTTAGACAACAGAGTTACTACACCTGGTCCCAGGGATGATTAACTCTGGAAATTCCTTTAGTCTCTACTGAGTTAGATAAATCAGCTTTTAGTTTTCTTGCACCTTGTCCCACAAAGAATCTTCAAAATGTTCTTAAATGTTGTGTTTTGGTGCCTCTAGGCGTTTGGAGGAGGAAAACACAAACCAAAATATAGTGGCTACCGGAGGTTACATGAACAAAATAAAACAAATTATATAAATATTTCAGATTTTCTCTCACGACCCCATTTACAAATCAGGTGACTCCACATGTGGCCGCGGCCCCTAGTTTGAGAAATGCTGCACTAGAGGGAACACATATTTATGGATGGAACTACACAGTGTGTACAGCTAGAAACAATTATTCTGACAGTTGTCATAATGGGAACCCTGGTTATAGTAGGTAGTTTAGGGTCAAGCAGAGGTTGTGTGGATTTGTGGTTTTACGGAGGTTGTTTAGAGGTTGAGAAAGATCTATGTGTCGGAGTTCGTGTGTGATCATGTGGCGATTGAATGAAGTTTTTTTGTGGGTTGTGAAGGAATCATAAAAGACATTTAAGATGGTTTGGGTTGGGTGGGCATTGAACGTGTGGAAGTTGTTTGCAGAATAAAAGGACATACAGTAGCACAGCAGTTGTGTGGAGTTTATTTGGGGGAGTTAAGTCAAAACTGAAGCATAAGATTGTCAGCATGCTGCTCATGTTAAAGATGCTTCGAAAGCAAAAGGCCTTGGGGATACAGTATCTATCAGCCTAGTCTGGATCCAGCACCAGGGGCCACTCAGGATACTCCACAGAGGCACAGAAGGCTTTACAGATCTATCGGCAGGCTTTTAAGAGGCTTCCCTTCTACAGACAGCTCGCTTATCAATCCTCCGCGGCATCACTCTGCTTTTGCTGAATAGCAGTGAACTGCTGAACTGCAGTGTACAGAACAGAGTGATTACTCCAATGGGGATGACAGTGTGTGTATGTGTGTGTTTGTGTGTGTGTGCGCGTACGTGTATGCACGTTTGGCATGTGAAAGTCAACCAGTAAACTCAACAACTTTGCTTAATTGTTTAAAATAAAGCGTGACTAGCTATTAAAACGCATGGACACGTTTACCTGTAAAACTATTTGTCCCTAACAAGATTAGTCCCCAAAAAATCATCAGAGAGACAAGAGAAACCAGGAGACACACAGCATCTGTTTACAAAAAACATCTGCCAAAGACGTGAGGTCATACAAGGGGGAAGACGATTCCCTTAGTCACAGATCTAAGATCAGCTTTCCTTCCCCAAATAACCATACGGGTTGATGTAAATCTGACCTTAGATCAGTGTGTAGGGATAATCATCATACTCCTATATGGCAGCAATAGGATCAGGGCCTGTAATTAAAGCTGATCCTAGATCAGCACTCCAGGTTTCGTTTGAACTTGAGACATCCTCTTTGACTGATAGTACTTAACACAGAAACAACTATATGAAATCAAATCAAACTTTGTCACATGCGCCGAATACAACAAGTGTAGACCTTTCCATTAAATGCTTACTTACAAACCCTTAAGCTACAGTGCAGTTCAAGAAGAGTTATGATCTATGACTGTGACTATATCTATGACTATGCATAGGTAATAAACAGCGAGTAGCAGCAGGGTACAAAATGTAAATAGGAATTTGATTAATTGTTCATCAGTCTTATGGCTTGGGGGTAGAAGCTGTTAAGGAGCCTTTTGGTCCTTGGCGCTCCGGTACCGCTTGCTGTGCGGTAGCAGAGAAAACAGTCTATGACTTGGGTGACTGGAATCTCTGACAATTGTATGGGCTTTCCTCTGACACCACCTATTATACAGGTCCTGGATGGCAGGAAGCTTGATGTACTGGACCGTACGCACTACCCTCTGTAGCGCCGAGCAGTTGCCATACCAGGCGGTGATGCAACTGGTCAGGATGCTCTCGATGGTGCAGCTGTAGAACTTTTTGAGAATCTGGAGACTCATGCCAAATCTTTTCAGTCTTCTGGCGGGGGGGGGGGGGGGGGGGGGGGGGTTTGTCGTGTAGACTGCCTCTTCACGACTGTCTTGGTGTGTTTGGACCATGATCGTTTGTTGGTTATGTGGATACAAGGTGAACTGCAGTGTACGACCCGCTCCACTACAGCCTCGTCGATGTTAATGGGGGCCTATTCGGCCGCTGAGGGGCCCCAGTGTTGAGGATCAGCGTGGCAGTGTTGTTGCCTACCCTTACCACCTGGGGGTGGGCTAACAGGAAGTCCAGAATCCAGTTGTAAAGGGAGGTGTTTAGTCCCAGGGACTTAGCTTAGTGAAGTGCTTTGTGGGCACTATGGTGTTGAACGCTGAGCGGTCAATGGTGAATGAACAGCATTCTCACATAGGTTTTCCTTTTGTCCAGGTGGGAAAGAGCCGCGTGGAGTGCGATTGAGACATCTGTGGATCTGTATGCAAATTGGAGTCGGTCTAGGGTATTTTTTATTTTACCTTTATTTAACTATGCAAGTCAGTTAAGAACAAATTCTTATTTTCAATGGCGGCCTAGGAACAGTGGGTTAACTTCCTTGTTCAGGGGCAGAATGACAGATTTTTACTTTGTCAGCTCGGGGATTCAATCTTGAAACCTTTCGGTTACAAGTCGAACGCTCTACCCACTAGACTACCTGCCGTTCCTGGTATCCGGGAGGATGCTGTTGATGTGAGCCATGACCAGCCTTTCAAAGCACTTCATGGCTACTACGGGGCAGTAATCATTTAGGCAGGTTACCTTCGCTTCCTTGGGCACAGGGACTATGGTGGTCTGCTTGAAACATGTAGGTATTACAGACTCGGTCAGGGAGAGCTTGAAAATGTCAGTGAAGACACTCGCCAGTTGGTCCGTGTATGCTTTGAGTACACGTCCTGGTAATCTGTCTGGCCCCGCGGCTTTGTGAATGTTGACCTGTTTAAAGGTCTTGCTCACATCGGCTGCCGAGAGCGTTATCACACAGTCATCCAGAACAGCTGGTGCTCTCGTGCATGCTTCAGTGTTGCTTGCCTCGAAGCGAGCATTAAAGGCATTTAGCTTGTCTGGTAGGCTTGTGTCACTGGGAAGCTCATGTCTGATTTTCCCTTTGTAGTCCGTAATAGTTTTCAAGCCCTGCCACATCCGACGAACTTCAGAGCCGGTGTAGAAGGATTCAACCTTAATCCGTTATTGACGCTTTGCTTGTTTGATGGCTCGTCTGAGGGCATAGCGGGATTTCCTATAAGCATCCAGATTAGTGTGCCGCTCCTTGAAAGTGGCAGCTCTAGCCTTTAGCTCGATGTTGTTAGCTCGATGTTGCCTGTAATCCATGGCTTCTGGTTGGGATATGTACATACGGTCACTGTGGGGACGACGTCGTCGATACACTTATTGCTGAAGCTTATGACTGAAGTGGTATACTCCTCAATGCCATTGGATGAATCCAGGAACATATTCCAGTCTGTGCTAGCAAAACAGTCCTGTAGCGTAGCATCCGCGTCTTTAGACCACTTTCGTATTGAACGAGTCACTGGTACTTCCTGCTTTAGTTTGTGCTTGTAAGCAGGAATCAGGAGGATATAATTATGGTCAGATTTGCCAAATGGAGGGTGGGGGAGAGCTTTGTAGGCATCTCTGTTTGTGGAGTAAAGGTGATCTAGAGTTTTTTTCCTCTGGTTGCACATGTGACATGCTGGTAAATTTTTATTAAAACTGATTTAAGTTTACCTGCATTACAGTACCCGGCCACTAGAAGTGCCGCTTCTGGATGAGCATTTTCATAGACGGCTGCAAAAAATAAAGATGAGAACTCTCTAGGTAGATAGTGTGGTCTACAGTTTATCATAAGGTACTCAGGCGAGCAATACCTCGAGACTTCTTGAATATTAGATATCGCGCACCAGCTGTTATTGACAAAAAGACACACACCCCCACCCCTCGTCTTACCAGATGTAGCTTCATTCTCTGTTCTGCTGGTGCATGGAAAATCCCGCTCTATATTATCCGTGTTGTCGTTCAGCCACGACTCTGTGAAACATAAGATATTACAGTTTTGAATGTCTCGTTGGTAGGATAATCGTAATTGTAGGTTATCAATTTTATTTTCCAATGATTGCACGTAGAATGGATGGCAGTGGGAGTTTATACGCTCGCCTACGGAATCTCAGAAGGCAGCCCGATCTGCACCCTCTTTTCCTCCGTATTTTCTTCATGAAAATGACAGGGATTTGGGCCTGTCCCCGGGAAAGAAGTATTTCCTTCTCGTCGGACTCGTTAAAGGAAAAAGCTTCTTCTAGTTCATGGTGAGTAATCATTGTTCTGATGTCCAGAAGTTATTTTCAGTCATAAGACTAGTAGCAGCAACATTATGTACAAAATAAACAAAAAAATAAGTTCCAAACAACACAAACATTTTTTTAAAATAGCACAGTTGGTTAGGAGCATGTAAAATGTTCACTTCAGCGCCATCTTCTCCCCGTGCTCCCTTCACTTTCTCATCTCATATAACCGTCAACACATACAGATCATAAAGTACCCTTCAAGCAGAAATAACCACAAGCAGAAAGAACAACATTTTAGACCTTGTAGCTGGAGTGGTGTTTAACCAAAAATTAAAATGTCATGCTATCCAAATACAGTGGCAAGAAAAAGTATGTGAACCCCATGGAATTACCTGGATTTCAGCATACATTTGGCCTGATCTTCATCTAAGTCACAACAATAGACAAACATAGTGTGCATAAAATGGGAAAAGTATGTGAACCCTGTGGTGGTTAATTTCTTTACTATCAAATGAGGAGAGACAAACTTATCACACAAGTCAGAGTTATACTTAAACTAAATCTTTAATCACGTATTAATAAGGGAGCAGGTCAATACAACGCATACATATAAAGTTAATCGATTGAGGGCTCTACGATAATGATGGTTGGTCAAAGCTGGTCGACGATTCACGCTCAGATGATTTGTTGAGAGCCCCGAGACAAAAGTACAAAGGTATTTTATAGCCAAGATACACCCCTTTCAACCTACATGACGAACAACAGATATATAGAATGGGTCACAAGGTTAAGATTTGTATGAAAGATACCATTAATACATAGCAGACCGTATCTGCTGTGTCAACAGTTTTCATTGTGTAGAGACAAGTGTCTAGCCCTGCGACTCCAAACTGGAACCATCTCTTCCTGGTACGGTATAGAACAGAAACATTAACTCATGCTTTGGAATGCTCTTTAGGTTCTATCACCCAAAAGACATCGTACATCTCCTCTGTCAGTGTTATATCCCAGAGGCTCATCCTCAGTAGAACACACACACAATAGTTATAAGAATCCTCTATTCTGTTGCATAAAACAACCGTTTGATGCAATAAAAGTATTATAACATAATCTTGCAATTTTCCACCATAACCCCTAGGCTAATGACTTCTCCAATAAGCTAATTGTCCAATCAATGAGACGAGATTGGAGATGTTGGTTAAAGCTGCCTTGCCTTGTAAAAAACACTCACACAATTTGAGTTTGCTATTCGCAAGAAGAATTGCATGATGTGAACCATGCCTCGAACAAAAGAGATATCAGAAGACCTAAGATTAAGAATTGTTGACTTGCATAAAGCTGGAAAGGGTTACAAAAGTATCTCTAAAAGCCTGGATGTTCATCAGTCCAAGGTAAGACAAATTGTCTATAAATGGAGAAAGTTCAACACTGTTGCTACTCTCCCTAGGAGTGGCCGTCCTATAAAGATCACTGCAAGAGCACAGCGCTGAATGCTCAATGAGGTTAAGAATCCTAGAGTGTCAGCTAAAGACTTACAAAAAATCTCTAGCATCTCTGTTGACGAGTCTACGATACATAAAACACTTAACAAGAATGGTGTTCATGGGAGGACACCACGGAAGAAGCCACAGCTGTCAAAAAAAAAACATTGCTGCACGTCTGAAAATTGCAAAAGTGCACCTGGATGTGCCGCAGTGCTACTGGCAAAATATTCTGTGGACAGATGAAACTACAGTTGAGTTGTTTGGACGGAACATACAACACTATGTGTGGAGAAAAAAAAAGCACAGCACACCAACATCAAAACCTCATCCCAACTGTAAAGTATGGTTTGGGGCTGCTTTGCTGGCTCAGGGCCTGGACAGCTTGCTATCATCGACGGAAAATGAATTCCCAAGTTTATCAAGATATTTTGCAGGAGAATGTTAGGCTATGTGTCCGCCAATTGAAGCTCAACAGAAGTTGGGTGATGCAACAGGACAACGACCAAAAAACACAGAAGTAAATCAACAACAGAACGACTTCAACAAAAGAAAATACGCCTTCTGGAGTGGCCCAGTCAAAGTCCTGACCTCAACCCGATTTGAGATGCTGTGGCATGACCTTGAGCGGTTCACAGCAGACATGTCAAGAATATTGCTGAACTGAAACAGTTTTGTACAGAGGAATGGTCCAAAATTCCTCCTGACAGTTGTGCAGGTCTGATCCACAACTACAGAACATATTTGGTTGAGGTTATTGCTGCCAAAGGAGGGTCAACCAGCTATTAAATCCAAGGGTTCACATACTTGTCCCATCCTGCACTCTGAATGTTTACATGGTGTGTCAATAAAGACATGAAAACGTGTAATTGTTTGTGTGTTAATAAGGGACAATAACACTAAACTGAATCTTTATCAATAGACATGCTATTGGCCATGCTATTGATAATTTGAAGCAGAGCCGGTGCTGGTTACAAACACAGACTGTGTCCAAAACGCCACCTTATTCTCTACAAAGTGCACTGGTGAAAAGTTGAACACACACTTACTATACATGTCAGACTTCATTTCACCCCTTGTTAAAATGCCTCTGAATGCACTATTTGGAATCAACCAAGTCATATGATAGCATAAAAGTACATAGAAGATCTAACCAAGGGGACCAGTTTGGGGGCAATTGAATTGAGTTTTCCAACACAAAATTAAAATTCACATATTGGACAGGTTCCTAAACATTCTTCATTAGTTTCAACCAGTTTTTCCTTGTTTCATGCCTAATAAGTGCAAACCTGTTATAATACAGTATCCTAGCTATACCTTACCTATTCTCCTTAACCCATGTCATCTACATTCATGGCTTATCTTCCACCTAGATATACATGCTAATAAATGCTGTAACTCGTGGCAGTGAGTGTCTACAGCCTGCCTATGACCTCAAACACACATAAGTAACAGATGAATCTTTGATGTATTCATTTTGCCAGGCCTCTGGTTGTATGTATGTGTGTATCTGGGCCCTATAGGGGATTGTATAGCTGGAGAAAGGTGTCATTGCATGCCCTGACAGAGAGGCAAGGAAACAGCATGTACACACAAACCTGGGATGTTCAAGTGTTTTATAGTCTTTCGGACAGCAAGTTGACGTTTAGCATTGTAAGTACCCTTTAAAATGTCCATAGGCAATGACATAGTTCTTATTGCATTGAGGAAAGCATTGTAAAAATGTATCCACCGGAGGGTTGTAAATTAATAAAACTATCAGAATCAGCTAAGCAGAACAGGAGATTCATATTCCTGTTTATAACTGTTGCAGTCAGATTGGATACAGGTCTAATCCGTAACAATGATGAAATCATTTTATGAAGGACAAAGGAAACACCCTTGTGAACTGGCATCCCCTCAGGGTAGTCCATAGCCCTGTAATCTCAGAACACTGCCACAATGACATACAAACATGGTCCACCCACACAGACAGTGTTGTGAAGAAGGCGCAGCAGTGCCTCTTCCACCTCAAGACGGTGAAGAAATTGGGCTTGGCCCCTAAGACACTCTACAGATGCACCATTAAGATCATCCTGTCAGGCTGTATCATGCCTAGTAGGCACTCCAGAGGGTTCTGCGGTCAGCCCAACGCATCACTGGGAGCAAGTTGACTGCCCTTCAGGAAATCTACAGCATCCGGTGTCACATGAAGGCCAAGAAGATCATCAAGGACCTCAGCCACCCGAGCCACGGCCTGTTCACCCCGCTCTCATCCAGAAGGTGAGGTCAGTACAGGTGCATCAAAGCTGAGCGAGAGACTGAAAAACAGCTTCTATCGCAAGGCCATCAGACTGTTAGTCATCACTAGCCGGCCTCCACCCAGTACCCTGCCCTGAACTTAGGCACTGTTACTAGCTGGCTACCACCCGGTTACTCATAACTGCACTTTAGAGGCTGCTGCATTCAAAACTTATTGAGACCCCTTTACTTTTTTCAGATTTTGTTACAGTACAGCTTTTTTCTAAAATATATTACATCGTTTTTCCCTTCATCAATCTACACACAATAACCCATAATGACAAAGCAACATTTTGTTTTTGCTAATTTATTACAACATAAAAACTGAAAAATCACATTTACATAAGTATTTAGACCATTTACTCATAACTTTGTTGAAAGACCTTTTGCAGCGATTGCAGCCTCGAGTCTTCTTGGATATGACACTAAAAGCTTGGCACACCTGTATTTGGGGAGTTTCTCCCATTCTTCTCTGCAGATCCTCTCAAGCTTTGTCGGTCGGATGGGGAGCATCGCTGCACAGTTATTTGCATGTCTCTCGAGAGATGTTCAAGTCCGGCCTCTGCCTAGGCCACTCAAGGACATTCAAAGACTTGTCCTGAAGCCACTCCTGTGTTGTCTTGACTGTGTGCTTAGGGTTGTTGTCCTGTTGGAAGGTGAACCTTTGCCCCAGTCTGAGGTCCTGAGCACTCTAGAGCAGGTTTTCATCAAGGATCTCTCTGTGGGGCCTCCCGAGTGGCGCAGTGGTTAAGGGCGCTGTACTGCAGCGCCAGCTGTTCACCAGAGACTCTGGGTCCGCGCCCAGGCTCTGCTGTGTTCCCTCTGGCCATTCTGCCATAAAGGCCTGATTGGTGGAGTGCTACGGGGTCGGTTGTCCTTCTGGAAGGTTCTCCCATCTCCAACAAAGAACTGTGAAGCTCTGTCAGAGTGACCACCAGGTTCTTGGTCACCTCCCTGACCAAGGCCCTTCTCTCCCGATTGCTCAGTTTGGCTGGGAGGCCAAAACAGAAATACTTTATTTACAAAGGAGTATACGTGACAGTACCCCCTCGCCAAAGTGCGGCTTATTTACAAAGGAGCATACGTGACAGTACCCCCTCGCCAACGTGCGGCTCCAGACGCAGGACGCCGTCAAATGACATGAGCCCGGGGATCAGGAGCGGACCGGTCAACCCTGCTGATGCGTGAGAACCTGTCACGCCAGCTGAGGCATGTGAACCTTTCGAGTCAGCTGGAGCACGGGAACTTGACAGATCGGTTGAGGCAGGGGAGCCTGGTGATCCGGATGAGGCATGAAATGCTGATGAGCCGGTGGAAGCAGGGGAGCCTGGTGATCCGGTGGAGGCATGAAAATCCGACGAGCCGGCTGAGGCAGGGGAGCCTGGCAATCTGGCTAAGGCATGAAAGCCAGATGAGCCGGCTTAGGCAGGGGAGCCAGGCGATCCGGCTAACACGGAACCCAAACCGACTGCGCACGCGCGTGCGCTATCGTGCATACATTCATTTTGTCCCCCTACACCAAACGTGATCACGACAGACAGGTTAAAATATCTGAACCAATTACATTAATTTGGAGACAGGTCGAAAAGCATTAAACATGTATGGCAATTTAGCTAGTTAGCTTGCACTTGCTAGCTAATTTGTCATATTTAGCTAGCTTGCTGTTGCTAGCTAATTTGTCCTGGGATATAAACATTGAGTTGTTATTTTACCCAAAATGCACAAGCTCCTCTACTCCGACAATTAATCCACACATAAAACTGTCAACCGAATCGTTTCTAGTCATCTCTCCTCCTTCCAGGCTTTTTCATCTTTGAACTTATATGGTGATTGGCATCTAAACGTTCATAGTATTAACACGACGACCGGCAAAACAGTTCGTCTTTCAATCAACCACGTGGCTATAACCAATGAGAGGATGGCACGTGGGTACCTGCTTCTATAAACCAATGAGGAGATGGGAGAGGCAGTACTTGTAGCGCGATATGCGTCAGATGGCGTGCGCGAGCAGTGTGGGTGCAATATTTGAATAACATGGATTTCTACATTTATTTTGCGACGCTCGCGCACGCGACGTGTCTGGTCTGGTCAGCAAGTAATGCATGAGAGCTGACGAGCCGGCTGAGGCAGGGCAGCCTGGCAATCTGGTTGAGGCATGAGAGCCTGTAGCAGTTCCTGGACCCGACGTCATTACTCTGACACAAATTTTTTTTATGAAAAAACACTTCCTGATGCTTCCCTTAGGTGAGGTGTTATTCTGTAACGAGTGCTCTGAGAGTCGGGAAGCAAGTTCAGAGTGTGTTTTAATAAATAAATGAAACAATGAACACAAAACACAAACAACGCACCAACAGAGTCAATAACAATTTAATATTTTTAGACGTCACAGCAGTATGCCCACATACTTCAGTATAGCTGCGGGGCTACACAAGTCTGAATCCTTATATTCTAATTTTCTAGACATCAATGTACAGCAACATTTGTAGATGACACTGCAGAACACCCGCCACATGGATATGCACACATACTCAGCTGTGGGGTTTACAAGAGCCGAATTTCATATCATTTTCAGACATCATTGTAGCAGTAGAACACAAATCACAAATCAGAGTATAACTTAAAATAAATCAATGTAGGCTGCAGCAGAACACACATGAGAATATATAGGCCTCCGGTATATGTGATAATATGCACATGTTCAAATTACCTTCACCGTACAGAACTTTGGAAGAATAAAAAAAACCTCCCACAATTACTCTCTCCATGTCAAGTCCATTTAACTCATGAGATTCAATTTCTTGCTCAAAGCTATGAGCGGCCTTTCACGGTCGTCGTAAGAAGCGGACCAAAGCGCAGCGTGGTGTAAATGCATCATTTAATTAATAGATGACAAAAACCCAAAGTAAACTGTACAAAAACAATAAACAAATAACGACCGTGAAGCTATCATAATTGTTTTACCTTTATTTTACTAGGCAAGTCAGTTAAGAACAAATTCTTATTTTCAATGACGGCCTAGGAACAGTGGGTTAACTGCCTGTTCAGGGGCAGAACGACAAATTTTTTACCTTGTCAGCTCAGGGATTTGAACTTGCAACCTTTCAGTTACTAGTCCAATGCTCTAACCACTAGGCTACCCTGGCACCGTAAGAACTGTGCTGACACAAGCAACTAACATAGACACACAACATAGAATGCCCACCCAGCTCACGCCCTGACCAACACTAAAACGAGGAAAACACACAAGAACTATGGTCAGAATGTGACAATACCCTCCCCCCCCAACCGCACAACCGAAACCTATAGGGGAGGGTCTGGGTGGGCATCTGTCCATGGTGGCGGCTCTGGCGCTGGACGTGGACCCCACTCCATCATTGTCTAAGTCCACCTCCTTAGCGTCCTTTGAGTGGCAACCCTCGCCGCCGACCTTGGCCTAGGAACCCTAACAAAGGGCCCCACTGGACTGAGGGGCAGCTCCGGACTGAGGGGCAGCTCGGGACTGAGGTAGCTCAGGACTGAGAGGTAGCTCATGACTGAGAGGTAGATCAGGCTGGTTGATGGCTCTGGCAGATCCTGGCTGAATGCCGGCTCTGGCAGATCCTGGCTGACTGGCGGCTCTGGCAGATCTTGGCTGACTGGCGGCTCTGGCAGATCCTGGCTGACTGGCGGCTCTGGCAGATCCTGGCTGACCTGGAGGATCCTGGCTTACTGGCGGCTCTGGCGGCTCCATGCTGACTGGCGGCTCTGGCGGCTCCATGCTGACTGGCGGCTCTGGCCAGACGGGAGACTCTAGCAGCTCTGGACAGACGGGAGAATCTGACAACGCTGGAGAGACGGGAGACTCTAGCAGCTCTGGACAGACGGGAGACTCTAGCAGCTCTGGACAGACGGGCAGCTCAGGCGGCGCTGGACAGACGGGCAGCTCAGGCAGCGCTGGACAGACGGGCAGCTCAGGCGGCGCTGGGCAGACGGCCAGCTCAGGCGGAACTGGGCAGACTGGAGACTCCGGCAACGCTGGAGAGGAAGAAGGCTCCGGCAGCGCTGGACAGAGGAGCTCTGGCGCCTCTGGACTAAGGGGCTCTGGCGCCTCTGGACTGAGGGGCTCTGGCGCCTCTGGACTGAGGGGCTCTGGCGCCTCTGGACTGAGGGGCGGAAGCTCTGGCAGCGCCGGACAGGCGGGAGACTCCGGCTGCGCTGGAGAGGAGGAAGGCTCTGGCTGCGCTGGATAGAGAAGCTCTGGCGCCTCTGGACTGAGGGGCTCTGGCACCTCTGGACTGAGGGGCTCTGGAGCCTCTGGACTGAGGGGCGGAAGCTCTGGCAGCGCCGGACAGGCGGAAGACTCCAGCTGCGCTGGAGAGGAGGAAGGCTCTGGCAGCGCTGGACAGAGAAGCTCTGGCGCCTCTGGACTGAGGGGCGGAAGCTCTGGCAGCGCCGGACAGGCGGGAGACTCCGGCTGCGCTGGAGAGGAGGAAGGCTCTGGCAGCGTTAGACAGAGAAGCTCTGGCGCCTCTGGACTGAGGGGCGGAAACTCTGGTAGCGCCGAACAGGCAGGAGCACCTGTATTGATGGGACGGAGAGACAGCCTGGTGCGGGGTGCCGGCACTGGTGGTACCGGGCTGGGGACACGCACCTCAGGGCGAATGCCTTGCATACTACGCCAAATCAACTGCTCTCTCTCTTCACACTCCCTAAATTCTATTAACACCTCCTCGAGTGTCTCCTCATCTCCCATCCGTTCACTCTCCTCCATTCTGTCCAATAACTCCTCGACCCTCTCAGACTCAGCCCTCAGCTTCGCCGACAGCTCCGATAACATCAGGCTCCTTACGGTAAACAGGGGGAGTTGGCTCAGGTCTGGCTCCTGACTCTGCCACACTCTCCCTGTGCCCCCTCCCAGGACATTTTTGGGGCTGCCTCTCGGGCTTCCAGCCGCTCTGCCGTGCCAGCTCCTCATAATGCCGCCTCTCTGCTTTCGCTGCCTCCAGCTCGGCTTTGGGGCGGCAATATTCCCCTGGCTCTGCCCAGGGTCCTTTCCCGTCTAGGATCTCCTCCCAAGTCCACTACTCCAAATAGTGCTGCCTCTCCCACTGCTGGTGCTGTTGCTCCTGCTGCTGCTGCTTCTCCAGCTGCACCTGTTGCTTCTCCTGCTGCTGCTTCTTCTCCTGCTGCACCTGTTGCTTCTCCTGCTGCTGCTTTTGCTGCTGCCTCTGTTTACCACGCCGCTTGGTCCTTGGTTGGTGGGTGATTCTGTCACGATTGTCGTAAGAAGCAGATCAAAGCGCAGCTTGGTGTGAATGCATCATTTAATAGATGACAAAAAACCTGAAGTAAACTGTACAAAAACAATAAACAAATAACGACCGTGAAGCTATCATAAGAACTGTGCTGACACAAGCAACTAACATAGACACACAACAGAGAATGCCCACCCAGCTCACGTCCTGACCAACACTAAAACGAGGAAAACACACAAGAACTATGGTCAGAACGTGACAGGACCTGTGGCCTCCTTCTAAGGCTGTTCTGAAGACTGGATGTAGAGTCTATTTTTTTATTTGAAGTGGTAACTATAACCTGGGTGTCCTCTTTAGCCTGTCTACAAGGCTTGCTGCCACCAAATGCGCCTTGGTTCGGGCATGTTCTAAACCTTTTTTCTGATGGCTCTGTTGTTGTTGTTTTTTACGCCTGGGGCATAGGATATTAAATGACTGTGGATTCCACCCACTCTATCACTAGTTTAATCCTGCCAGCAGTTTCTAGACCTAAGCTCACTACCTTTTTGCATGTTGTACAGCCCAACTTTGAATTTTGCATGACAAGCCAGGGGTTATACGTTTGCTTGTTCTTGAACTGCCAATTGCACCTGCTCCTTGCACCTCGTCGGTGGATGCATCCCCCCCCCCCCTGTCTCCTGCTGAGAATGACTCTGCTGGTGGAGGTGCTGGTGGTGATGCTGAACTTGGGGATTAGCATCTTTGCTAGCTAAGGCATCGCCATCGGGAACAGTTTGCCCCTCACTCCTCTCCTCTGGCACTGACTGATCTCTGGCTCATTCTGGGTTCGATTCACCATCTTTCTCTGGATTTTTAATTTTTTTATCAAAATCGATTGCCTTTTCATATCCATTTTTAATGTGACTTTCCCTAAATTCAAATTCAGTTGGGAGACGACTAGCCTGGGCTACGTGATGTGATTATGTAGGGACCTCTTCACCAGCTGACCACCATTACCAAGACCTGTGTTAAGATCAGTTAATTACCCCACTGGCCCTCCCCATAACTTCTAAAAACAAATAAGAGAGCAGGTCTGGAATCAGTGTGGCAGGATAGGATGATTACACAGAAGGATCACCGCGCTTTATGATGGTCTTTCTGGGGGGCGGGAGAAGTAACGAGGAGGTAACTTGATTTAACTCTGATCGCTTTTATTAGAATGTCTACAGTGCGAACAGTTAAACAATTAATAAATCATGCCGTGAGATGTGCCGGATCTGGGCAAATAGGTGCCGGAACAAACAAAGTCAAATCAGAGAGGTGCTGGATCCTGCCGGCTCAAATGAAGCACTGGCGGCAGGGACTGGAAGACTAGTCAGGATCGAGGCAAAGATGAACGGAGCAAAGTACAGAGATATCCTTGATGAAAACCTGCTCCAGAGAGCTCAGGTCCTCAGACTGGGGCGAAGATTCACCTTCCAACAGGACGACAACCCTAAGCACTCAGCCAAGACAACGCAGGAGTCTCTGAATTTCCTTGAGTGGCCCAGCTAGAGACCGGACTTGAACCCAGCTGTGCAGCAACGCTCCCCATCCAACCTGACAGAGCTTGAGAAGATCTGCAGAGAAGAATGGGAGAAACTCTCCAAATACAAGTGTGCCAAGCTTGTAGTGTCATACCCAAGAAGACTCGAGGCTGTAATTGCTGCCAAAGGTGCTTCAACAAAGTACTGAGGAAAGGGTCTGAATTTATGTAAATGTGATATATCAGTTTTTATTTGAAATGTACCTGTATTTGCAAACACTTCTAAAAACCTGTTTTTGCTTTGTCATTATGGATATGTAGATTGATGAAGGAAAAAAACGATTTAATCAATTTTAGAATAAGGCTGTAATGTAACAACATTTAGAAAAAGTCCAGGGGTCTGAATATTTTCCAGAATGCACTGTGTGTGTGTGTGTGTGTGTGTGTGTGTGTGTGTGTGTGTGTGTGTGTGTGTGTGTGTGTGTGTGTGTGTGTGTGTGTGTGTGTGTGTGTGTGTGTGTGTACAATACCAGTCAAAAATGTGGACACACCTACTCATTCCAGGGTTATTCTTTATTTTTTATTACTTTCTACATTGTGGAATAACGGTGAAGTCATCAAAACTATGAAATAACACATATGAAATCATGTAGTAACCAACAAAAGTGTTCCTTCAAGACTGTTGGAAAAACATTCCAGGTGAAGCTGGTTGAAAGAATGCCAAGTGTGTGCAAAGCTGTCATCAAGGCAAAGGGTGGCTACTTTGAATAATTTGAAATATAAAATTACAAAGTTACACTTTTTTTTGGTTACTACATGATTCCATTTGTTATTTCATAGTTTGATGTCTTCACTATCATTCTACAATGTAGAAAATAGTAAAAACAAAGAAAAACTCTAGAATGAGTAGGTGTGTCCAAACTTTTGACTGGTACCTATATACATTTTTTTATACTCCGGACTCGGACACTAATCATCGTAATATTTCTATACTTTTACTTTTAGATTTGTTTGTGTTGTTATATATTCCTGCACTGTGGGAACTAGGAACATACGCATTTCGCTACACCAGCAATAACATCGGCTAAATATGTGTATGCGACGAATACAATTTGATTTCATTTAAATTTCAGAGACACACACACACAAACAAACACACACTCACAAACAAACAGACCCCTGGATTTCCGTTTTCCTCCAAGCAGCTAGCCTAAACTCTTTCCTGGATTTATTGTAGAGGCTGTCACTTCCACGTGTGCCGGCTATTATAACAAGAAGATAATGTCAGCCTAAAAGCATCCCTTTCCTGACTAGCGGAACACACGCTGTCCCCAGTCCCATGTAAACCCAATATAACATTCGTACTTAAAATATTTGGCTTCATGAACCATGCCATTCTAGACTGCATAGCCAACGTAAGTAGAATTATTTAGTGATAATGGACTTGTAAACTGTCTGTAGTAGAATAGTTTAAAATAGAAGTTCCACGCAGGAGCGCCTAACCAATTTGCCATGCGTTTTTTGCCGTAGCATTTTCATGACAACAGTGTGCACATAGAGCTGCTGGCCACACTAAAATCCGAAATAAATTATTGCTGTGTTTTGTTGTTTGGTCTAAAAAAAACATTGGAGCAATGGCTACATTTTACATTTATGAAAAGCAAAGCACAGCTACAGCTCTGGATTGTCAAACAAAGGCAGAACAAGTGCACTGTCTTTCAACGTGACAAGCGCAATAAAGAACCGAGTGACACGTCAATGCAAAAGCTTTGTGCAGGTATTTATGCAAGGTATTTCTTTGGTATATGATGTTATTAACCTTTTCCCAGATTTTGGCAAATGTTGATAGCTTAGAAAACCCTTGCATTATTGATGTATATAAACTGTTTATGTTAGATGTCCTCTAATATATTGTAAAAACAAATACATCATATGAATAACGTGGCACTATGTAGGGATAATAAAGTATAAACTACACCCACGAACATTAAATCTACCCCAAGCATACCCCAATGTTTGCATATTTTGCATTACTCATCTCATCTGTATATACTGTATACTATCCTATTCTATTGTATCTTAGTCTGTGCGGCTCTTAGTCTGTGCCTCTCTGACATTGCTCATCCAAATACTCATATATTCTTAATTCCATTCCTTTACTTTAGATTGTGTGTATTGTTAGATATTACTTGTTAGATATTACTGCACTGTTGGAGCTAGAAACGCAAGCATTTCGTGCAATAACGTCTGCTAAACAAGGGTATGTGCCAAATACAATTTGATTTGATTTGAAAAATATGACGGTAAGAAATTCATACTTAAAAGTGATGCTCTGTTGATGTTTTTCTTGTAGAGGCTACATGTTCATCTTGCTGTTACATGTTTGGCTCCCTAATCCGAATGCCAGAACTGAAGTCCCTTCTGGGGGAGAAAAAAAAGTTGTTCTATCGTTATCTATATGCATTTACTGAGTTGGGAAAAGCGTATTTTTTAAATCTAATGTCCTTTACCCAGATCAGTTGTTTTTTTCGAAAGGTGCACGTTTGCGTAGTGCCGCTAGATGACAGCAGATGTCTGCAAAATAATAAGGTTAGGCGGGACAGTTCATTTTGGCTTTGTTTCTGCGACGCTGGGATATTCATATAACATAAAATAAATGGAATAGAAATATAAATAAATTCTACATCTCACTGGTATTCGTAAAACATGTGTTTATGTGAGTTTTTTTTTATTTGTTATGTTTCGTGTGCCTATTGATAGGTTGTGTAAACGGTTGTTGCTTAATAAATTCGATGTAGGCTACCTGTATCAATAGTCATATAGAATCAAATAAAATAAATTGTAAAACAAGAATAATTTATATTTATTTTTTATTTTATTTATTTCACCTTTATATAACCAGGTAGGCTAGTTGAGAACAAGTTCTCATTTGCAACTGCGACCTGGCCAAGATAAAGCATAGGAATTCGACACATACAAAAAAACACAGAGTTACACATGGAGTAAAACAAACATACAATCAATAATGCAGTAGAACAAAAGAAAGCAAAAAGTCTATGTACAGTGAGTGCAAATGAGGTGAGATAAGGCAATAAATAGGCCATGGTGGCAAAGTAATTACAATATAGCAATTAAACACTGGAATAGTAGATGAGCAGAAGATGAATGTGCAAGTAGAGATACTGGGGTGCAAATGAGCAAAGTAAATAAATACATACTGTATGGGGATGAGGTAGGTAGATTGATGGGCTGTTTACAGATGGGCTATGTACAGGTGCAGTGATCTGTGAGCTGCTCTGACAGCTGGTGCTTAAAGTTAGTGAGGGAGATATGAGTCTCCAGCTTCAGAGATTTTTGCAGTTCCTTCCAGTCATTGGCAGCAGAGAACTGGAAGGAAAGACGACCAAAGGGGGAATTGGCTTTGGGGGTGACCAGTGAGATAGTGAGATATACCTGCTGGAGCGCGTGCTATGAGTGGGTGCTGCTATGGTGACCAGTGGGCTGAGATAAGGCGGGGCTTTACCTAGCATATCAGTATGCATAATGTAATACAATAATAGAAAACCATATTTTTGATATATAAATTGATTTATTTGTCTTTAATAAACAACTTCAGAAAATATACAGTGCTATTTAAAAAAATAAATAAAAGGTAGTCAATTTCAACTGATAGCAGTTGTGTAAAACAATTACAATAGATTTACAGTGCACCGTGGGAAACGTAGTTCTTATGGCCATATTCCCGAATTAATTATACGCATACTGAACTTGCTTTGGCCCCTTGGAGATTCCCTTCCTGGGGTGTTTGATGTAACGTAGGCTACATGGTGACTGTATTCAGCACCTAACCTAACTCAATGAATGATAAATGAGAGCTAGTAAAACAAATAGCTCAAGGATGCACTGGAGTGAGAAGGTAATATTGAACAGTGTACTGTCTTCGGCAACTGACGCTCGTCAAAGTGCAATTTCTGAGATAACTTCTCATTTGGCTCATACAGAAAAGTAAACACGTTCGAAAATCAAGAAAGGACCAGCTTGTCGTCAACCTCACATCACCAGCTACGTGTTTTGAGGTAAGAATCCTTTCGACGTATAATCAGAAACAGAAAGCCTGTGACAATATCGATTATGTCCATATATAATCGCGGTATACGGTTGTCTTTGTTTACAATTGTCCCCCGGTTTCCTTGTCTCCGGCTGTCCCGCGTCATCCCAGCATGGGATTTCTTGCTGCTACATTGTAGGCAAACTGACAAACTCGTGCTGCTTTCTTGTGGAACTTTGTTGCTAGTTGTTTTATTTGGCCGCGGTAGGAACATGATGACAGGTGAACTAGCCATTGCTCTCTAGCTAACCCCTCATGGCTGTGAGCAACATAGGATCTGGTTCGACTGTCTGTCTGCCTGCCCTGTATGGCTAGTCTAGCATGCCATAGAGAGGAGTAGAATAGACTAGCCTGTACTTCATTCCTAAACGCTAAATGGAAATACAATGTGACATGGCCTATGGAAGAAACGTTGTCAAAAAAATGACTGTAATGCTTTCCCAATATGTATGCGTCTTGCACTTTAAAACTGATGTTTAAAGACTGCACTGTCGTAGCCATAATACTTTGTCTACTGAATGCAACTTTCTGGTTGTGTGCTTGGGAGATGAGGATTAAATCCCCTCTTATGTCAAAGCTTGTGTTATACTTCACAGTCAGGACAACTTTCCATGCTGGCAACCTAAATGTAAATCATATTTATGCCATTTACGCCTCACTGGGTGGAGACAGATTGTGCTTTCGTTTGTGACTACTGAATGAACTAAATCTCTTGCTGGCACTGACTCTCTCAAATGCACACTCTCTCTCTGTCTCTCTCTCTCTGTCTGAGACCCAGCTGGTCTGCCTCACTGACAGGTGTCTACAGGAACAGGTGCATTGTAACAAAGGGTTACAGTACTGTGTGTGTGTGGGGGGTGGGGGGGAGATAGAGAAAGATCATGCTGGGTGGGGGGGGGGGGGGGGGGGGTAGAGAAAGATCATGCTGGGTGGGGGAGGTAGAGAAAGATCATGCTGGGTGGGGGGGGGGGGGGGGAGAAAGATCATGCTGGGTAGAGAAAGATCATTCTGGGTGTGGTGGGGGGGGATAGAGAAAGATCATGCTGGGTGTGGTGGGGGGGGGGGGGTAGAGAGATCATGCTGGGTGTGGTGGAGGGGGTAGAGAGATCATGCTGGGTGTGGTGGGGGGGGGGGGGGGTGTAGAGAAAGATCATGCTGGGTGTGGTGGGGGGGGTAGAGAAAGATCATGCTGGGTGTGGTAGGGGGGGAGATAGAGAAAGATCATGCTGGCTGTGGTGGGGGGGAGATAGAGAAAGATCATGCTGGGTGTGGTAGGGGGGAGATAGAGAAAGATCATGCTGGGTGTGGTAGGGGGGAGATAGAGAAAGATCATGCTGGGTGTGGTGGGGGGGAGATAGAGAAAGATCATGCTGGGTGTGGTAGGGGGGAGATAGAGAAAGATCATGCTGGGTGTGGTGGGGGGGGAGATAGAGAAAGATCATGCTGGGTGTGGTGGGGGGGTAGCTGGGGGGGGGGGGGTAGAGAAAGATCATGCTGGGTGTGTGGGGGGGGTAGAGAAAGATCATGCTGGGTGTGGTAGGGGGGGAGATAGAGAAAGATCATGCTGGCTGTGGTGGGGGGGAGATAGAGAAAGATCATGCTGGGGGAGTAGAGAAAGATCATGCTGGGTGTGGTGGGGGGATATAGAGAAAGATCATTCTGGGTGTGGTGGGTGGATAGAGAAAGATCATGCTGGGTGTGGTGGGGGGGATAGAGAAAGATCATGCTGGGTGTGGTGGGGGGTAGAGAAAGATCATGCTGGGTGTGTGTGGGGGATTTGGGGGGGGATAGAGAAAGATCATGCTGGGTGTGGTGGGGGGGAGATAGAGACATATCATGCTGGGTGTGTGGGGGGGTAGTTGGGGGGGGATAGAGCAAGATCATGCTGGGTGTGTGGGGGGGGGTAGTTGGGGGGGATAGAGAAAGATTGTGCTGGGTGTGGTAGGGGGGAGATAGAGAAAGATCATGCTGGCTGTGGTCTGGGGGAGATAGAGAAAGATCATGCTGGGTGTGGTAGGGGGGAGATAGAGAAAGATCATGCTGGGTGTGGTAGGGGGGAGATAGAGAAAGATCATGCTGGGTGTGGTAGGGGGGAGATAGAGAAAGATCATGCTGGGTGTGGTAGGGGGGAGATAGAGAAAGATCATGCTGGGTGTGGTAGGGGGGAGATAGAGAAAGATCATGCTGGGTGTGGTGGGGGGGGGAGATAGAGAAAGATCATGCTGGGTGTGGTGGGGGGGTAGCTGGGGGGGGGGGGGGGGGTAGAGAAAGATCATGCTGGGTGTGTGGGGGGGGTAGAGAAAGATCATGCTGGGTGTGGTAGGGGGGGAGATAGAGAAAGATCATGCTGGCTGTGGTGGGGGGGAGATAGAGAAAGATCATGCTGGCTGTGGTGGGGGGGAGATAGAGAAAGATCATGCTGGGTGTGGTAGGAGGGGAGATAGAGAAAGATCATGCTGGCTGTGGTGGGGGGGAGATAGAGAAAGATCATGCTGAGTGTGGTGGGGGGGAGATAGAGAAAGATCATGCTGGCTGTGGTGGGGGGGAGATAGAGAAAGATCATGCTGGGTGTGGTAGGGGGGGAGATAGAGAAAGATCATGCTGGCTGTGTTTTTTTTTCTTCTTCTTCTAATCAGTAAGCCTGCTCAGCTATGCTGCAGATAAACCAAAGGGTATTCGATTGTTGGCTACTTGTCACCTGTTAAGTGTCAAAATGTAATGTTGCCACAGACTTGTAGGCTTACTAATGCCAATGCAATGTGTTCTCAGAGTTTATCTTTGTGCCATTGGGGAAGTGTCAGTATCATGTTTTACATTTTCATACAGTAGGGTTTTGCTATGTAAATGACCCAGTATTTGAAAAGTTGGACCAGTTTGGGTTCTTCTTTCAATACGTGGCAACAGGAAGAGGTCTTCCACAGAGGCCCACGCACACAGAGAGAGATAATTACTGTAAGCATCAGACAATTATGGGCAAGCCGAGTCACCACTCCCTGTTCTATTAAACCAAAAATATAATATTAGGATGAGCAATGTCGGAGTCCAGAGTGTGTATATATATATATATATATATATATATATATATTTTATTTACTTATTTATACCCCAGACTCCAACATTGCTCGTCCAAATATTATATATTGCTTAATTTCATTATTTTACTTTTAGATTACTGAGTATTGTTGTGAATTGATAGATATTGATAGATAAGCATTTCACTACACCCGCAATAACATCTGCTAAATATGTGTATGTGACCAATAAGATTTGATTTGAAACTATGAAGAAGAAAAAAATATGTATATATACAACACCAGTCAAAAGTTTGGACACACCTACTCATTCAAGGGTTTTTATTTATTTGTACTATTTTCTACATTGTAGAATAATAGTGAAGACAACAACACAAATGAAATAACACATATGGAATCATGTAGTAACCAAAAAAAGTGTTGAACAAATCAAAATATTTTAGAATCTTCAAAGTAGCCACCCTTTGCCTTGACACCTTTGCACACTCTTTGCATTCTCCCAACCAGCTTCATGAGGTAGTCACCTGGAATGCATTTAAATTAACAGGTGTGCCTTGCTAAAAGTTCATTAGTGGAATTTCTTTCCTTCTTAATGCGTTTGAGCCAATCAGTTCTGTTTTTTTCTTATACACGATTCCATATGTGTTAATTCATAGTTTGTCTTCACTATTATTGTACAATGTAGAAAATAGTCAAAATGTAGAAAAAACCCTTGAATGAGTAGGTGTGTCCAATCTTTGGACTGGTATGTGATGCATAGACTTTATGGACAGTATGTGGATCGAATATTTAGTATATCTGTAGAATACGTAGAATATACAGCAATATTTGAATAACACATAGTATATGACATGAGTAAAACTGTGTGCAAACATTATTAAAGTGACCAGTGATTCCATGTACATAGGGCGGCAGCCTCTAAGTTGCAGGGTTGAGTAACCGGGTGGAAGCCGGCTAGTGACAGTGACTAAGTTCAGGGCAGAAGCCAGTTAGTGATGCCTATTTAACAGTCTGACGGCCTTGTGATAGAAGCTGTTTTTCAGTCTTTCTGTCCCAGCTTTGATGCACCTGTACTGACCTCGTCTTCTGGATGATAGCGGAGTGAACATGCCATGGCGGTTGATGTCCTTGATGATCATTTGGCCTTCCTGTGACATCAGGTGCTGTATTTTTTTTAGTTTTCCTTTATTTAACTAGGCCAGTCAGTTATGAACAAATTATTATTTACAATGACAGCCTAGGAACAGTGGGTTAACTGCCTTGTTCAGGGGCAGAACGACAGATTTTTACCTTTTCAGCTCGGGGATTCGATCTCCTTCAGGGCAGGCAGTGTGCCTCCGGTGATGCGTTGGGCAGACCGCCAGTCATGAGTAGCCTAGCCTACTGCAATTTATTTAGAACAATACAAATAGGCTACAGTATTTGTATAGTTTTTATCCGTTTTGATCTCTTGAATGCAGCCCTTCGCGTGCTCTGACCAACATGCCAATGCGCATGCGCGCTGCTGACTCGCTGTAATCCTCCTTTAGGCAGAGATTGCATCTGCCTCCACTGCATTTATCAGAGAGGGAGAATTAAACCCCACGGGGAAATATATATGCATATAATGGAAAACAGCCCCCGGTGCAAAGACATACTGTGGGCCCGGATAGAGCATTGCAGTATGGGTAGTCATTTATTTCTGAAGCGACAACGGAGCCGAAACGAGGATGTCTCATAGAAATCAACGAGGATCAGCGTCATAAAACACCGGAATTATGAGATGAGCTCACGAGAATGGACCGGGAGGAAGAGAGTGGAATTTGCGTTTAATATCCATTCTGGATGAGACTGTTTAGTTCAAATTTCACGTTTTTAATAGCCTGTTATTTCGGCTCAGTCCCTTCCATCAATACCATTTAGTCAGCTCCTGAGTTAGTCACTGGAAACTGGCAGATTTCTACAGTTGTAGCCTACATGGTTTACTCTGAACTCGCCCGTTTTGCAGCTCTGGCACCGACGGTAATTCGATACATTGTTAAATGTTTCTGCACGCATTTGTAGGCAAAGCTTTACCACATTGTAGTTCGCTACATTTTAATGAGCAAGGCTGTATTGGCATGAACAAAATCTGTGTCATTATCAATATTGGCGCGGCTCGTCTGATAGTTAGAGGCTACCCGTCCCTATTGTAGAGACTTGAGCTTTTTTATGTCGATAATAAGGGAGATTGAAATAATATAAGTGAAGTAGTAATAATTTCGCGTGTTGTTGTCTTCTTTGGAATAAAACATGCATGTGTATATAATTAGACTTCACGCCTCCGTTGGACTCCTCACCCGGAATGCACCATCGTAGTTCCCCTGGCATACCGACTCGCTATGACAGGTTGGCACACGTACAGCCTACTGTACCCACAGATGAACCACCAGACCGGCCGTATCATCAACGGGATCATCAGACTGAAGTGAAGCTCCGAATAGGCTACCCGACATCTCCCGTGTTGTAACAGGGCCGCACCGGCAAAGGACTGCATACCATTAGGGGACAGTCTGCTAAGAAGGTTGCACTTGTCGAATATGTGTTAGAACTTCTCTGTCCGTTGGGATTGGAAGCAGTAGCCTATTCCAATTTCCATTGTGGCCCGTTAGTGTTCTACACTGCGCTCTATGCGCACACACGTTGTGTTCAATTTCAAAGTTCATGTTTGTTTTAATGTTCAAGTAGCTTGCTATTCGGGACATTGCCTCAATCAGAGTTGTCAGTTGTGAATAGTGCGACTTGTCAGCCACAAAGAAATGGTGGTTCGAGTGTTCTGCTGTAGCAGCTGTAGGCAAGTGTCAAAATTTGAAGGATGAGCCTTGGATATTCATTCAGAGCTTCAGTCAGTGTGGCAGCAGTGCCTGCACACAGAATCACTCACATTCTGAGACTGCTTCTCAGATAAACATTACAGTAAAAAAACGATACAAAACGAAATTTGTTTTTTACTTTAGTGTATTCAGATATGTGTTGAGTTAAACGCTTATTTAAAGCCATATTAAAAGTAGGAAAGTATTTGAAAATAGCAAAGAAAATGTAGGTTGTTATCCATGTCATGGTTTGGTTTGAGTTTGACAAACTCATTCTGGCTCAAGTGCTAAAAAAGAAACGCCCCAGACATCTGCCAGTCACTTCTCAGTTCCTATTTGGTTATGTTTTTTTATTCCTGTTTTGTCAACCACAACAAAAACAGCCGAGTGCCTGAACTGTGCCATATTATCTCAGAGATGTTGATTGACGGAGGACTACGTCATCTCTGTGTGTGCCTCTTCCCCTGCCTGTGTCCATGCGTGACACAGGGTTCAAGCATGCTGGACCAGGTATGAGACTGCACATGCCACGAAGGAACACTGCAGACAACATGGCCCACATAGTTAGTTAAGAAGGCTACGACAGAGAGAATTAGTACCCACTTCAGAGAAGAGAGGAGTATGTGAGTTATTTTCCCGCAGACTCAGTGCCACATTGGAATCAGTGCTCGGGGCAACCAATTACAGTTTTGATTGAACACGACTTCCTGCTCGCTGTGGGAAATCCACCTCGATCTGGACTTTGAGACTTTGTCGTATTCCACTTGTTTTTTTTGATTACTCCTGATATCCTCGTTATTGCCTTTTCCATTCGATATTTTTGGATATAGCCATCTTCAAGCACATTTGGAGTCACTTTCCAGGATGAAATCTGTTCCTTTTTTAAAAATAGGGGTTGTTTTGAATCGTGCCAGTTTGAAGTTTGGCAGGACTAAGAACACATGAGCAGGGTTTTCATCGGGCCTAGACCACCTTTTTTTCCTATCCCCACCCTTAAACTGTAATCCTGAGACTGAGACATAAGGCACTGTCACTCCTCTACTCCCTGTCCCACACACTTTGCGGGTTCAAAGGGCGAGAACCCCAGTAGACTGAAAAAGTTGTGTCGCTGTGGTGATGGGGAGTTCTGCCTCCTCTCTCACCGCAGAGACCGAGTCGGACCACGGGTTCCGGAGCACCCCGTACCCGTCATCGCCTCCTATGGGCTGGCTTAGGAACAGCCACAGTAGCCCGGTGTGGGGCACCACCTTCATTACGCGCCAGCAGCAGCCACCACATCCATACAGAGAGCGCAGGTAAGAGCCAACACTTCAGTCCACTGCACCTGGGCAACAGGGCCAGACTGGTCAGGTCTGTTGATGGCCAGCAAGCAGAGAAATGGGCCATGCTCTGCAACACTAGGGGTTGTATTACACAGGGATGGATGTCACTGGGGGCAGTTAGAGCGAGCATAAAGGACAGATGGCTTTGTTGTGCAGATCGCAATATTGTGATGCGTGTTTTATTTGAGTCATATCCTAAGGGTGTTTTGACATTTTTAGTGTGGCAATTCTCAGAGCTCTCAGATCCACTTTAAATCGGACACCTGCCGCTGCCTTAGACACAATTTACTGTGGACTATTATTTCATATTCAAGCCTTTTCAATTAAATTGCTTTATATGCACTGACAATGTTATAGTATCATTAAATCTTACACAATATTATTAAATCAAAAGTATGGTTCCAAATTTGATATAAACATAGTTCCACTTTGATATTTTGATATCCAATATCATATCCAAAATCCACTTGTGCTGGATTTGTCATCTGACAATCCCACCTCTTAGTACCTCCTACAGCTCTATGCGCCGAATTGGATTGGTGTACCAAGTTGATTGCACCCAGGGCGTGACCTAGGCACGAGCGACCCAGGCACAAACTCTCTCGCTGGGTGGATTGGGGAGCTTGTATCATGGCAAATCCTTTGGAGGGCGACCAGACCAGGAGACTTTTGATTCCATGACATCGTCTTCGCTTGAGAGCACGCGATACACTGGGCTCTGTTGTTTGATGCCCGTCAATGTGCTGTCCGCTAACAGAAGGCAGAGTCTAGGTGTGAAATGGGTTTGTATGTCAGTTCTCCGGGAAGGAGAACAGTGGAGCTGCTATCGGCTTCCTCCTCCGGTGTATTGAGGTTATTGCTGAGTCACTACAGGCATCAAGTCCAGTTGTTAGGTATTGAGTTTCAGAAAGTCTATCAAATATCCTTACAATGGATGCCATTGTTTATTCAGTGTGGGCCTCCTCTATCTATCATCTCTTGCTACTATTGTCTGTGCTTGTCAATACTTTGCAATTGCCCTTCAGTTAACAGTCAAACTTTAGAATCTCTTGGAGAGGTCTTGTAGGGTTCCGATTGAACTGTGCATAAGGTAGGTTGTGTCTGCTTGGGCTGAAGGAAGTGCCTGTCTTTATTATTAGTAGGCCTATTTTATACGAGTGATGATAGAAAGTGCTGTCAGTATCGGTTTGCATCATCATACACTGAACTCCTTTATTGTTTTGGGAGACCCTCTTCTGCTGTGTTCATGTGCATCCCCATAGCAACAAGCCTCTGTCTCCATCACCAATCAGACTCCAGCCTCAGTCAGCTGAGCTCATAATACACAAATGCATGAATGCACATCTCACCACAAGTACAACCACTGCTTTTGGTAGCGGCGAGGGTCTGCTTACACACACAACGCACTCACACGCAGATCCTCAAATGACACGTCTTTTAGGAGTGATGTGCAATGATGCTTTGAGCGTACTCTCACACACACTCACACCCCACACACATACACACATTCTGCATGAGTCTAACGAGGTTAGGCAAGCCTAGCTGAGCCGTGACAGAGCATGAAATATAGAAACAACAGACTACTGTGAGCTCAGCTTACGTTTGGTGATTCATGGTGAGGGTTTACTCCCTTAATATAGCCCTAGTGTCTTGTTGCACCACACGGAACTCTTTCTCCGGCTGTTTATCCGAGCCCCTGAAAACTGGCAATATGTCTTGTCCTTGTGTATTTTTTTTTTTTTTTAATTCAGCTTCTCCCAGCAGCATTGGTCTTGGGAAGGGTCTGTGTAGTGAATCAGTATTTCTTCACTTCACAGTTTTAGGCTTGCTCAAGAAAGCAACCAAACATGTAAACTAGCTAGGCCTGTCCTTCATGTCTTAAAGTAATGATGGACTGTTGTTTCTCTTAGCCTTATTTGGTATAAATAAGCAATCTTCTGTATACCACCCCTATCTTGTCACAGCACAACTGATTGTCTCAAACACATTAAGAAGGAAATATATTCCACTAATAAACTTTGAACAAGGCACACCTGGTAATTGAAATGCATTCCAGGTGACTACCTCATGAAGCTGGTTGAGAGAATGCTAAGAGTGTGCAAAGCTGTCATCAAGGCAAAGGGTGGCTATTTTGAAGAATCTCAAATATATAAAATATATTTTAATTTGTTTAACACTTTTTTGGTTACTACATGATTCCATATGTGTTATTCCATAGTTGTAGAATAATAGTGAAGACATTACAATGCAGAACATAATACAGATAAAGAAAACCCCTTGAATAAGTAGGTGTGTCCAAACCTTTGACTGGTACTGTACGTCCCGTAGATATTCCTGTTTGTATCTCTAACACAAACAGGTGAGTGTTTTAGCCTGTGTCTGTCATGGAAACAGGTCTCTAACGAAACGTAAACATTTACCATTGCCTGTAGCCTATATCAGGTGTGAAGAATGTTTTCCCTCTTTTCGTGATGCTTCCAGGAAATGCTAAAGTGTGTTATCTAGGAATAAAGCCTGATGTCAAGCTGATCTTTCAAGGTAGTTTCACATAATCTCAGGGCTAGCCTTTTTCCCATTATTTTCCCATAAATTCAACTATGCTGTACTGACTTTATGGCCAATCCCCCCGGCCCCTCCTGAAGTTCCTGTCTGCTGGTCCGTGGTTGTTTCCTATTGCAGGCGTCTGTGTTTGTCCAAGCATGATGGATGTGAGCGTTTACCATGGCTCCATTCCATTGGCTGTTCTCCCTCTAATTGGATTAAAACTGATCCACATGGATTTGGCTAACATGCGTTGTGTCTGTGTTTGTGTCTTGACTTATTTCAGTGTATCTTCCCAATTAGGTCTATTGCCTGTGTGATGGGCAGGCCAAGTTGGGACACTGGTCTTGAAGTGATCACAATGGATTTAGCACGCATGCACAGTTTTGTGATGCATTGTTGTAAGTGGATTGACACACCTGAAGTGTTGGTATATTTTCATTAACGCCATCTGTATTATGATTTTGGAGTTTCCTCCCTCTTTCCATGGAGATCATAACATACAGTACCAGTCAAAAGTTTGGACACACCTACTCATTCAAGGGTTTTTATTTATTTTTACTATTTTCTACATTGTAGAATAATAGTGAAGACATCAAAACTATGAAATAACACATGGAATCATGTAGCAACCAAAAAAGTGTTAAACAAATCAAAATGTATTTTAGATTTTAGATTCTTCAAAGTAGCCACCCTTGCCTTGATAACATATTTGCACACTCTTAGCATTCTCTCAACCAGCTTCACCTTTAATGCTTTTCCAACAGTCTTGAAGGAGTTCCCACATGCTGAGCACTTATTGGCTGCTTTTCCTTCACTCTGTCTGCGGTCCAACTCATCCCAAACCATCTCAATTGGGTTGAGGTCGGGGTGATTGTGGAGGCCAGGTCATCTGATGCAGCACAATCACTTTCCTTTTTGGTAAAATAGCCCTTACACAGCCTGGAGGTGTGTTGGGTCATTGTCCTGTTCAAAAACAAATGATACTGGGACTTGAATTCTAAATAAATCATAGACCGTGTCACCAGCAAAGCACCACACAGCCTCCACATGCAGAGATCATCCATTCACCTACTCTGCGTCTCACAAAGACACGGCGGTTGGAACAAAAATCTCAAATTTGGACTCAACGGACCACAGGACAGATCTCCACCGGTCTAATTTCCATTGCTCGTGTTTCTTGGCCCAAGCAAGTTTCTTATTGGTGTCCTTTAGTAGTGTTTTTTTTGCAGCAATTCAACCATGAAGGCCTGATTCACGCATTCTCCTCTGAACAGTTGCTGTTAAGATGTGTCTGTTACTTGAACTCTGAAGCATTTATTTGGGCTGCAATTTCTGCAGCTGGTATCTCTAATGAACTTGTTCTCTGCAGCAGAGGTAACTCTGGGTCTTCCTTTCCTGTGGCGGTCCTCATGAGAGCCAGTTTCATCATAGCGTTTGATGTTTTTGGCGACTGCACTTGTAGAAACGTTCAAAGTTCTTGAAATGTACCACGTATTGACTGACCTGAATGTCTTAAAGTAATGATGGACTGTTGTTTCTTTTGGCTTATTTGATCTAAAAAGATTTGGCATGGGTCCTCATATCCTCAAAAGGCTCTACAGCTGCAACATCGAGAGCATCCTGACTGGTTGCATCACTGCCTGGTACGGCAACTGCTCAGCCTCCGACCGCAAGGCACTACAGAGGGTAGTGTGTACGGCCCAGTAATTCAATGGGGTTAAGTTGCCTGCAATCCTGGACCTCTATACTAGGCGGTGTCAGAGGAAGGCCCTAAAAATGGTCAAATACCCCAGCCACCCAAGTCATAGACTGTTCTCTCTGCTACCGCATGGCAAGAGGTACCGGAGTGCAAAGATTTGGACAAAAAGGCTTCTCAACAGATTTTACCCCCAAGTCATGACTCCTCCACCGGTAATTAAATTTACGCTACTGCTAGTCTCTGTTTATCATATGCATAGTCACTTTAACCATATCTACATGTACATCATGTAGATATGGTTAATGTACCTCAATCAATCAGCCCGACTAACCGGTGCCTGTATATAGCCTCGCTACTGTTATAGCCTTGCTACCGTACATAGCCTCTACTGTATATAGCCTCTCTACAGTATGTAGCCTCGCTACTGTTATTTTTCACTGTCTTTTTAATGTTGTTTTTATTTCTTTACTCGCCTATTGTTCACCTAATACCTTTTTTTAACTTAGAAATTACACTGTTGGTTCGAGCCTGTAAGTAAGCATTTCACTGTCAGGTATTCGGCGCATGTGACAAATACAGTTTGATTTGATCTGTTCTTGCCATAATATGGACGTTTACTGTATGTCCCGTAGATAAATTACTGTTTGCTTATCCCCGTTTGTGTTAGAGATACAAACTGCCACCACTGTCAGAATATCCTTCTCCAACTACTCAATTCAACTCAATCTCCAGTAATGCTGGATAGAAGGTAATGCAGAGTGGAAACTTTTTATGGGGAAATTATTCTAACGGATCATTTCGATAATTGTTTAATTCAGGCGGGTAATAGCTGTGAATAAATCTCTATTTTGCTACTCCCCATTCTGAAGCACCTTCCTGGTTGAAGGACATGCTGTGTCAGCACTGCCAGTGCCTGTGAGGCTCGAGTACCCGTTAGAAACATCAGATTAGCGGCGCAGCATCACGCGATGCCTGCGCCCCTGCCACCTCTTCTTTCTCCCGAAAGCCAGGGCTTATTGCCACATCCGTCCCTGCATGGTTCTCTGTCTCTGCAACACTTTATCTGCTGAAACCCAGTCGGACAGTTTCCTCTGTTTAAAGATTCAAACGTCTGCAGCTGTCTTCCCCACTGACAGATTCACCCATCAAATATGAGCGCCGGTCATGAAATATTCAGAGGGTACAGCCAGAGGTCAGGCGCTTTTTTTTCACACACAATGCTGTGTTTCGAAAAGTCACAGATTCCCGTCCAGCTCGTAAAGCTAGACTCTCATCCGGCAAGAAGCTCAGGCCTTGCTACTCTGCAAGGTTGCTGTTCTATCTAGTGTTTGCACTATACCAAGTACCCTAGTTTCAGACTCCTAATTATCCTTGCACCTCTGAAGACCAGCCAGTCAGAAGAACCTAGGTTTTTTATCTCTGAACACTCGAGAGCTGGTTTCTACACCGACTGTTGGATAAGGGGAACCATGGTGTGTTAACAACACTCGTGGAGACTAGAGGTCCTGGCTGCCGATGTGTCCAGCCTGAGACGTGCCATGTACAGTGTACTGTATGTGAACCCTTTGGAATTACCTGGATTTCTGCATAAATTGGTCATACAATTTGATCTGATCTTCATCTAGGTCACGACAATAGACAAACACAATCTGTTTAAACTAATAACACACAAACAATTATATGTTTTCATGTCTTTATTGAACACACCGTGTAAACATTCACAGTGCAGGGTGGGAAAAGTATGTGAACCCTTGGATTTAATAACTGGTTGACCCTCCTTTGGCAGCAATAAACTCAACGTTTTCTGTAGTTGCAGATCAGACCTGCACAACGGTCAGGAGGAATTTTGGACAATTCCTCTTTACAAAACTGTTTCAGTTCCACAATATTCTAGGATGTCTGGTGTGAACCGCTCTCGGGTAAAGTGGCTGAGTAGCAGGATAAAAAAAAATATATATATATATATATATATATATATAGTAGCAGCAACGTGTGTGTGTGTGTGTGTTAGACCCATTCACCAACAATGATGAGACAGCCTACCGGGAGGAGGTGAGGGAGTCAGGAAAATAACCTCTCACTCAATGTCCGCAAAACAAAAGAGATAATCGTGGACTTTAGGAAACAGCAAAGGGAGCACCCCCCTTATTCACTTCGACGTAACATTAGTGGAGAAGGTGGAAAGTTTTAAGCTCCTCGACGTACACTTCACTGACAAACTGAAATGGTCCACGACACAGACAGTGTGGTGAAGAAGCCGCAACAGCGCCTCTTCAACCTCAGGAGGCTGAAAAAAATGTGGCTTGTCACCGAAAACACTTTTACAGGTGCACAATCGAGAGCATCCTGTCGGGCTGTATCACCACCTGGTACGGCAACTGCACCGCCCCCAACTGCTGGGCCCTCCAGAGGGTAGTGAGGTCTGCACAACGCATCACCGGTGGCAAACTACCTGCCCTCCAGGACACCTACAGCACCCAATGTCACAGGAAGGCAAAAAAGATAATCAAGGACATCAACCACCCGAGCCACTGCCTGTTCACCCCGCTTCCATCCAGAATGCGAGGTCAGTACAGGTGCATCAAAGCTGGGACAGAGAGACTGAAAAACAGCTTCTATCTCAAGGCCATCAGATTGTTAAACAGTCACCGCTAGCACAGAGAGACGGCTGCCTACCTACAGACTTGATATCATTTGGCTACTTTAATAAATGGAACACTAGTCACTTTAATAATGCTACTTTAAGAATAAATACATATCTCGCATTACTCTTCTCATATGTATTTTATATAATTTATTGCATCTTGCCTATGCCGCCCTGTCACTGCTCATCCATATATTTTATCCTTATATATTCTCATCCCATTCCTTTACTAGATTGTGTGTATAAGGTAGTTGTTGTGGAATTGTCAGATATTACCTGTTAGATACTGCTGCACTGTTGGATCTAGAAGCAAAGCATTTTTCTACACTAGCAATAACATCTGCTAACCATGTGTATTACCAATAAATTGTGATTTGATTTGTTAGGGGAGAGACATTTGAATCAAGGCACTGCAGATAGTGCTGATGACTGGGAACTCTTCCCCCAGTGATGAACTGATCCGTCCGAACCACGCATGAACAAGATAATCTATATTTGGAGAGCCTGTTTCTGTCCTGCCCTTGACTTTGGTGCAGGGCATGTGATTTCCATAACCTCTTCGTTGCAAAACTCCCTGATCTTCTCAAAAAAGATACGTTTGTCTATCTGTATTCAGTCCAGGTGGTGTTTGTACAGGCAGACCATCTATGGGAGGAAGGATGTCAGCGTTGCGCAGCAGCTGAAACCTGGTCCCGACTGAGTCCCCACGCTCCTTAGCGACAACAACACCAGGCTCCAGAGCATTGAAGCTGTAAAACAGGAAATGTTTTTATTTATTTATTTGAGATCAATAAAATTAGTGCCAATAATGTTGGAGGTAAATTAAATAATCAAAACGCGTTTATGTTTTACATAAAGTGTTGCATCGATTCCTTAAAAAAGATGCCACACTGCTGCTTTTGTCACATGGGATGTCAGCAGCTTTTTATCAAAGTGTTTGTGTCCTGGGTGGCGTCCTGCTAATACAATTGCATTATCCTCTGCATAGTTGTTGATGAAGTTCACCACTCGCTGCAAGTCCTCATGCTTCAGGCACATGAAAGTTCACACGTTTGAGAAGGCATTTGTGCCAAAAAACACATTTTGATAAAAAACAAAAAGTTTGTTGAAACGGCTCTCCTGTGAAGTAGTGACCCTAGTTTCCTGAGTCGTGTCCCGTATTTCATGTCCACAGACATGTCTGACAGCAAAACACACCTTCTGGAAGAATATTGATGAATACTGGAACACTAAGAAATATTAAGCTTAGCATGCATACCTCACCGGCCACATTTGTCAACCAGCCTTTTTAGCTTGTTCTTTAATCAATGACACCTTTTTGTGTTTAATGTTCTTTGATAACATTTGATCTATTTTATTGCCGTGCTTGTTTTTTCCTTTTATTGTTTTAAGTGTGTTGCTATTTTAAATGCACTTCAAACAAATTTTGAATTGAGGTTTGCTTTGATATTGGATCTTTAAATGATGATTGAATAAATATAGACTCCATTAACTTTGTAGTTTATCATTCTTATTAAAACTTCTTATGGCTCAAATCCCGTTAACGGGATCGATTTGACAACATCTGGTGACATGGCAGAGAGCCAAATTCAAATTAAATTGTTAGAAATATTTAACTTTCATACATTCACAAGTGCAATACACCAAATTAAAGCTGAACCTCTTGTTAATCTAGCCACCGTGTCAGATTTCAAAGAGGCTTTACAGCGAAAGCAAACCATGCTATTATCTGAGGATAGCACCCCATCAAACAACCACAGACAATCATATTTCATCCCGCCAGGCACGACACAAAAGTCAGAAATAACTATTTAATTCATGCCTTACCTTTGAAGAACTTGTTCTGTTGGCACTCCAACATGTCCCATAAACATCGCAAATGGTCCTTTTGTTCGATTAATTCCGTCGTTATATCTCCAAAATGTCCATTTATTTGGCATGTTTGATTAAAGAAAACACCGGTTTCAACTCGCGCAACATGACTACAAAATATCTTATAAATTACCTGTAATCTTGATCCAAACATTTCTAACAACATTCCTAATACAACTTTAGGTATTTTTATGTAAATAATCAATACAATTTAAGACTGGATAAACTGTGTTCAATACCGGAGGAAAACAAAGAATCAAAACATTAGAGAGCCCTAGGCTGGACCCTCGTTCTGGACAGCCATACTTTTTCATTTCTCTAAAGAAAAACATCAACCAATTTCTAAAGACTGTTGACATCTATTGGAAGCTATAGGAACTGCAAGCATATTTCTATTAAAACGGGCTTACCATAGAAAACCAATGGAAAACAGATTGACCTAAAAAAAATGGATGGATGGAATGTGCTTGGTTTCACCTGCCAAATCAGTTCTGTTATACTCACAGACATTATTCAAACAGTTTTAGAAACTTTAGACTTTTTTCTATACAAATCTACCATCCGGACGTGAAAATAGCGCCCCCAAGCCTAGAGAAGTTTTAAGACATTTTTTGAATGTATGAACTAGGTTATAGGCCTACTAAATAGATGTTTGGAGTAGGTTGCCTGCTGAGCCGAACTGGGTGTGATATGGGGATAATAGACACGGTCTTAGGGGCTATTATTATGTGTAAAGATTCATTTCCCGCTATTCCCCGCTATCATCCAGAAGGCGAGGTCAGTACAGGTGCATCAAAGCTGGGACCGAGAGACTGAAAAACAGCTTCTATCTCAAGGCCATCAGACTGTTAAACAGCCACCACTAACATTGAGTGGCTGCTGCCAACAAACTGACACTGACTCAACTCCAGCCACTTTAATAATGAGAATTGATGGGAAATGATGTAAATATATCACTAGCCACTTTAAACAATGCTACCTTATATAATGTTACTTACCCTACATTATTCATCTCATATGCATACGTATATACTGTACTCTATATCATAGACTGTATCCTTATGTAATACATGTATAACTATGCCACTTTGTTTACATACTCATCTCATATGTATATACTGTACTCGATACCATCTACTGTATCTTGCCTATGCTGCTCTGTACCATCACTCATTCATATATCCTTATGTACATATTCTTTATCCCCTTACACTGTGTACAAGACAGTAGTTTTGGAATTGTTAGTTAGATTACTTGTTGGTTATTACTGCATTGTCGGAACTAGAAGCACAAGCATTTCGCTACACTCGCATTAACATCTGCTAACCATGTGTATGTGACAAATAAAATTTGATTTGATTTGAACCAGACGGCTGTTTCTCTAGGATTAGGCCTTGATGTTAGTTTTATTCTCAGGTGTTATTGTAGTAGAAGCCTATGTCATTATTCTTTAAGACCGTGATGTCAAATGAACTGTCAAGTGGCGCTAGTTAAAGGAATCCTCCTTGACGATTATGTGAGACATGATTCACAGCAGAGGAGATCCGTGTCGTCTGAAGAGTGACTCTATTAGCTTTGTGTCCCGGGTGAGGGCTCTCGGAACAAGACGCTGATTTATGAAACATCAATCATGTTTTTTCCCCCCAAGCTTTATTCTTTCATGATGAGCCTCGGAAGAATGTTTGCCTGGTCCTCCTTCTCTTTGTGTCTGATAATATCATATCGAACCTGTGAAACTGGAGAGGAGGCTTATACTGCTGTGCATATTAACATTGAAATTGTGTCTGTGATTTCTCCATCTCTTTCTTTTTTTGTTTCGTAGAATAATAGAGGCTTGGAGAATTGACGGCAGAAAATGACTAATGCTCTCTCTCTCTTTCAGAATATAGTACATGGAGCTATTTAAAAAGCGTTATCCAATTTAATTTATGTTTCACCCAGTATAAAGGGTGGGAAAGTATATATTGATTGAGAACCTGAAAATTACCATCTCTCTGGAAGATGTGAGTATGAAGATGTTACAAAAACGAACTTTAAGTTCTAAGTAAAGTAAAGTAAATACACTACATTACCAAAAGTATGTGGACACCTGCTCGTCCAACATCTTATTCCACAATCATTGGCATTAATACGATATTGGTCCACCTACACTCTTCTGGGAAGGCTTTCCACTAGTTGTTGGAACATTGCAGCGGGGACTTGCTTCCATTCAGCCACAAGAGCATTAGTGAGGTCGGGCACTGATGTTGGGCGATTAGGCACTGGCTCGCAGACAGCGTTCCAATTTATCCCGAAGGTGTTCAATTGGTTTGAGGTCAGGGCTGTGAGCAGGCCAGTCAAGTTCTTCCACACCAATCTCGACAAACCATTTCTGTATGGACCTTGCTTTGTGCACGGGGGAATTGTAATGCTGAAACAGGAAAGGGCCTTCCTCAAAACGTTTTGGTACCCTTTGCTAAATCTCTGCTTCGACACAATCCTGCCTCGGAGCTCTACGGACAACTACTTCGACCTTATGGCTTGGTTTTTGCTCTGACATGCACTGTCAACTATGGGACCTTATATAGACAGGTGTGTGCCTTTCCGAATCATATCCAATCAATTGAATTTACCACAGGTGGACTCCAATCAAGTTGGATGATCAAGGAAACAGGATGCACCTGAGCTCAATTTCTAGTCTCATAGCAAAGTGTCTGAATACTTATGTAAATAAGGTATCTGTTTTTTATGTTTGGTACATTTGCAAACATTTCTAAAAATCTGTTTTCACTTTGTCATTATGGGGTGGTGTGTGTAGATTGCTGATGCATTTCTTGTATTTAATCCATTTTAAAATAAGGCTGTAACATAACATAACAAAATGTGGAAAAAGTCAAGGGGTCTGAATACTTTCCGAAGGCACTGTATACAGTGTATAATAGCCTATTTGCCAAACTGAATCCCTACTGTTGAAGAGGGGGACAATATATGCTGAAGTATGTGAGAAATACTTTGCAAACAGTTCTCTATCTAGGGCTAGGGTAAACATACACATTATATACATACCCACGTAACTCATTAAGCCCTCTTCCATTTTGGGATTTAAATGTGTGTGTGTGTGTGTGTGTGTGTGTGTGTGTGTGTGTGTGTGTGTGTATGTATGTATGTATGTATGTATGTATATATTTACACTCACACACTACTGTTCAAATGTTTGGGGTCACTTAGAAATGTGCTTGTTTTTGGAAAAAAAAACTTTTTTCTCCATTTAAAATAACATCAAATGGATCAGAAATACAGTGTAGACATTTAACGTTGTAAATGACTATTGTAACGGCAGATTGTTTTTATTTTTATGGAATATCTACATAGGCATACAGAGGCCCATTTTCAGCAACCATCACTCCTGTGTTCCAATGGCACGTTGTGTTCGCCTTTTTAAAATGATAAACTTGGATTAGCTAATTGACCATTTAAAAAAACATTTTGCAATTGTATTAGCACAGCTGAAAACTGGCCTTCTAGACTAGTTGAGTATCTGGAGCATCAGCATTTGTGGGTTTGATTACAGGCTCATAATGGCCAGAAACAAAGACTTTCTTCTGATACTCCTCAGTCTATTCTTGTTCTGAGAAATTGCCAAGAAACTGAAGATCTCGTACAGCGCTGTGTACTACTCCCTTCACAGAACAGCACAACCTGGACCATTGTCCCGTTGTTGTCCTTCATTCATCCAGGTGATGAAGTTTTTTGGCCCTCCGCCTGTACCTTTGTAATACAACAGTAGAGATGGAGATTTTTAACCGTCAGACAGGCTTTAGGAAAACTAGTTTAACTAATTAACAAGAATAGCAGTACAGCAAATGTGACTCCGCTATCAGATCATTCATTGAAACTTGTGTGTGTTATGGTCTTTGTGCATGGCCTCTTATCCACAGAAGGCCAGTGTGGGTGTAGATTTTTTTTTTTATAACCATTTGAAGTCTATGATTAGTTGATTTGTTCAATCAGGTGTGGTAGCCTAGTGTTTAGAGCTTTGGGCCAGTAACCGAAAGGTTGCTGGCTCAAATCCCAGAGCTGACAAGATACAAATCTGTCGTTCTTCCCCTGAGCAAGGCAGTTAACCGACTGTTCCCCGGGCGCCGAAGACGTGAATGTCGATTTAAGGCAGCCCCCCGCACCTCTTTGATTCACATTGTTAACTTTGAATTAATGAGGAGGCGGAACACACCTGAATTCAAACTCTTGTTAGAAAATAATTTGAAATTGACAAGTGGAAACAGCCTATAGATAATTAGCAGGCAGCGCGTGTTAACTGTTCTGTTCCGTAACGATCACATTTTGGAACAGTGAGTTCATTCTGACATCACGTGCATAAAACAACTACCGCTGGGGCGACCGTTAGAGATATTTGGAACTGACATATGACAAGGTTGAAGGGTACATTCGGTACCAATTAAGCCCAGTCCGGACTTTTCACGTATTTTATCAAATGTTTTTATCTTAACACATTTTTGTAAGTACAGTCATAAAACTTCACATGAGAGATTACTCTTTCATTTTATCTTACATAAATTAGGATAGTATATGTTAGGAATGTCTAAACTTAGATTTTGGTAGGCTTAGTAGGTACACTTACCCTATGCCTTTTTTCCTGACTTGGCAAAGATAGTATGATTAGCCCAGTCCTTCGGTGTGAGTAGTGGTGTTTGTCACTTTATGTTGTGAATAATAAAAACAAATAGTGCCCCCGGTGGCTAAGGGGGGTAATATCGCTCCCAAGACTGAGGCACTGGGCTGTGGGCCAACCTTGGAAAGGCAGCACTAATGACTGTCACACAAAGGCAAATGTCTAACGGCGAGGCGGGGGAAGCCGGCGGCGGCTTGGCTCACGGCTTGGCTCTCACACCGGCGCTCAGAATGTGGAGCACAGCCAGCCGGCCATGGTGGCATACTCCATCATCACTGCCTGCAGCACTGACCAGACTGCCTCTAACTTGGCCCTCTGTGCCTTAACCGTTGCCCTCTTATCTGGTCCTTCCACTGCAGATTTTATTTTTGTTCCTCCCTTTATTCATAGTGTTCACTACCTTTTCTGGATATAATCCCCCCCTTGCTATTCCTTATGCTCCCTTCCTCTGTTCACCTACTCCTCACCAGTAACCCTAAGCTCTCAATCTATTTACCTTTCCCTCTCTTCATTACAGGAGGGAAGCCCTCTGCTCCTTGACTTTCCTAGTTCACTTTCATGCCCTGTGATTGGTTCAGAACCCAGTGGCTTTGTCAGTGATTGGTTAAGGTGATACAGTAGCGTCCTCTCCTCGGGGCTACAGTGAATGAAGATGAGGAGGAGTATACTGGGCAGCTTGGCTGCAGGGTGGCTAGTGGAAACGAATGTGAATGCAGCAGGGTTTTGTGCAGGAAAATGGTTCTCTTGTATTTCTTTGCCACTGAGAGCTCTTGGCCCCAAGCCTAGGTCTGCCACACTAAGAAGCTGAAGTGGGCACTTTTTGAGCAGCTCCACAGAACACAAGGCCAAGGACAGAAGATGGTGGGTGGGGGTTCCCGCAAGCCTACAAGAAAGAAGTTGGTACCACAGGCTATGCCAGATCATGATCTCTTCATTAGTTAGATTTAATAATGCTTCAATGCAAAATACTTTTACTATTATGCATACCGAAACGGATTACTGTTTATTAAATGTAATAAAATGTTATGTCACATGCGCCAAATTTATATATATTTTTTTTTCTTTAACCTTTTTAGCTAGGCAAGTCAGTTGAGAACAAATTCGTATATACCTTGACGGCCTACCCCGGCCAAACCTGGAAGACGGTGGGCCAATTGTACTCCGCCCTCTGGGACTCCCAATCACCGCCAGATGTGATTCAGCCTGGTACAACAGGTGTAGGTAGACGTTACCATGAAATGCTTACTTACAAGCCCTTAACCAACAATGCAGTTCAAGAAATAGAGTTAAGAAAATATTTATTAAATAAACTAAAGTAAATGTTAATTCAAATGAACAGAATAAAATAACAATCAAATCAAATCCCTCAACAGCTGTAGCAGCTGTAGCAGCTGTAGCAGCTGTTGAGGGATTTGTATTGATTGTTATTTTATTCTGTTAATTTGTGATTGGAACCAATAACATTGAATGAGTCATCGAGCACCATAACAATAGATTTTACAGTGGCCTTCCTTTGCCAACAGTTTGGTTTTACTTTTGGTGATGAAGAAGGAGGTCTGAAAGTTATTAAAATAGCTGCCGGGGAAATTCTGTTTGAAAAAAATGGTGTCCCTTTTTTGTGGTTGTCTTGTCATGCTCGATTCCTTCCGTCAGAGTGGAAGCAGGGCTGTGGAGTGGAAGCAGGGCTGTGGAGTGGAAGCAGGGCTGTGGAGAGGTGTCTGTCTGTAAGGTAAATCCATTCGAATTCAATCCTTTTTTGAGAGCATCCCTTTTGATTTAAAAAAAAACTTCCAATACGTTTGCCCATTTGAAGAAATGGTCAGAAAGGGACTTTTTGGACCTGAATGCCAAAACATTGAGGAGATAAAGCTGCTCTAAATTGATCCATTTTGCATACCCCACCCTACCATGAGACATCCATGTCTTCATCACTGGAAAAGATAAAACGCTTGAGCTTGATATCATTTCAGTTTACAAGCAGCATTGTCAAACGACAAACATTTTCACCTCCAAAAATGTTTTAATAAAAATGAATACATTTTTCTGCCCTTAATGTCAGTTATCAAAAAGTGTGTAAACTACTATTTTTTTTGATATTCGCACGTTGCAGATTAGACCCTACTTTACATAATCTGAGGTTCTATTGTGTTGTGCTCGCCATCGGTTGAGGCACAACATGCTCTTTAATACATGGTGGGTGTCATTTCTATCAAGAAATAGATTTCATAGAATGGAACTATCTGTTCCTAACAGTCAGATAGCTGTAGCTGGTGCACCATTGACATTTTTACTTCAAATGACTAACCCACCCTATGTCGATATGTCAATTTACAGTGCCTTCAGAAAGTTGAATGGCTGTGAACTGACGATAGATCAACATTGTAGTTACTCCACAATACTAACCTAAATGACAGGGTGAAAAGAAGCCTGTACAGAATACAAATATTCCAAAACATGCATCCTGTTTGCCATAACGTGATTCTAACATGTGTAGATGGGTGATAAAAAAATAGATTTAGTCTATTTTGGATTCAGACTAACACAACAAAATGTGGAGTAAGTCAAGGGGTCTGAATACTTTCTGAAAGAGGATTGACAGTATAATTTAATACAACAGATGTTCCAATTCAAGTCAATATTCTCTGTGTGGACCTCCAACTGTTAAAAATGTGCCAGAGAAACGTACTTTATGTTCTAATTACAAAGTGTTATGTTTGCGGCAAATCCAACACAACACGTCAATGAGTACCCGTCTTCATATTTTCAAGCATGGTGGTGGCTGCATCATGTTATGGGTATGCTTGTCATCGGCAAGGACTAGGGAGTTTTTTAGGATAAAAAGAAACAGAATAGTGCTAAGCACAGGCAAAATCCTAGAGGATTGGTTCAGTCTGCTTTCCAACAGACACTGGGAGACAAATTCACCTTTCAGCAGGAAAATAGCCAAAAACACAAGGCCAAATATACACTGGAGTTGCTTACCAAGACGGCACTGAATGTTCCTGAGTGGCCAAGTTAAAGTTTCGACTTAAATTGGCTGTCTAGTAATGATCAACAACCAACTTCACAGAGCAAAAAAAATATTGTACAATCCAGGTGTGCAAAGCTCTTAGAGACTTACCAAGGAGCTGTAATTGCTGCAAAACGTGATTCTAAAGTGTGTAGATGGGTGATGAAATTGATTTAGTCCATTTTGAATTCATGCTGTAACACAACAAAATGTGGAGTAATTCAAGGGGTATGAAATCTTTCTGAAAGAGGACTGACAGTATAATTTAATACAACAGATATTCCCATTCAAGTCAACATTCTCTGATGTGTGGACTTCCAACCATTTTTGTGGTACCATTTGAAAGCAGAAATGTACATTTCATACCCATTTTAATAGGCTACATTTATCAGCCAGCATGTATTCAAGAGCATGATGTGTCTCAGCTGATGACGGGCACAACACAAAACCTCATTATGTAAATTAGGGACTAAGATACAATTTATGCGAATATGATTTATTTAGTTGTTTAATGTGTTTTTTTTTAATCATTGACGTTAAGGGCAAAAATAATTCTTGATTTCCATTAAAACATTTTTGGGGGTGAAAATGTTTATATAGTTTGACAACCCTATATGGATACACTGAGTATACAAAACATTAAGAACACCAGCTCATTCCATGACATAGCTTTCACCTGGTCAGTCTATGATCCCTTATTGATGTCACTTGTTAAATCCACTTCAGTCAGTTTAGATGAAGGGGAGGAGACAGGTGGTTAAAGAAGGATCTTTAAGCCTTGAGACAATTGAGACAAGGATTTTGTGTGTGTGCCAGGCAGAGCGTGAATGGGCAAGACAAACCATGGAAGTGCCTTGGAACGGTGTGTTTGTTGTCACGCAGTAGCCTCTACTAGTCAGCTTCTCACAGGCACACATTGACTGGAGTGGCCCTGTTGCAACAGTAACTTTAAAGGGGCTGCTGAAAATGTGTCATCTGTCATATTTAGCTTAAACTAGCAATATACCACATTGCATCTTAATAGTAATACATTCCTTGTTTTAGAATACATCATCCATTTTGTTTTGTTTTGTTGGTGTAATTAATGCAAAAAAATATATTTTGATTGGTAGAAAATCTGAGTGGTTGGTGAAAAAATAATCATCTTTTTTTATCTGCCTACCACAGTAGCTGGTAGACAATTTTTGTTTTGTTTTAGGCACGGCCTTTTTCTCTTGAATGTTTTGGCATTCAGGTAAAAAAAAAAGTCGATTTCTGAGCACTTCTACAATAAGCAAATATGTATGGATGGTTTTGTTCAAATCAAAATGGGTGCTGTCAAAATTGCTTGAATTCAAATGGATTTACCCTTTTGACTGTGTGTGAGAGAGTGTGTGTGTGTGAACATGGTCTCTCTCCCTAGCAGTGGGCTGCTCCACTAAGCCATAGAGAATTGAGTGAACAGCAGAGTACGGTGGAAAATGCACTTCACTTCACATTGCAAGTGTAACAGTAGGGTCGTGTGAGGACAGTTTCTGCTGTCATTGTTTTTAGGGAGAAGTGCCCTGATCACAGTTTCTGTTTTTGGTTGGAGTTGGACTATGAGTGAGCAAAGTGGTTTTAGAGATGGACCTAAACCCTCTTGTTTTTTAGTAATGGATACTTGTTTCTGATTCATTTTATGCGTTTGAAAGATGAATACTGTGAATGTTTGAGCAATGGCCTTCAAGTACTTACTGCCTGATTGTGTTTTGAGGGTTAAGAGGACTTAACCAGGCGCTCTGTTACTTTGCTTCTCTTCTCTAAGGGCAGCTTTTCCCTATCTTCTCTGTGTTAGCTACTGTCCGGTAGTTAACACTAAGTCCATTCCCAGTTGGAGAGGAGTGCTGGCCCGGGCCAGGGAGAGTTTATCACTAATGGCTTCTGAAAGCAATGTGACTTCCTTTCCCTCTCACTGCCCTGGGCTACTAGTGGGCACAATTCACATGGCCACGATCACACACAGAGACACACCAGGGTTCTGTACTAACTTCTTCCACCGGTGCCACCAACTTTTTCAGCTGTTTGTCAGCAGCGCCTCTCTCTGACTGACAAATTATATATAGGCTATAAACTGAAATAAAAGTTCCTAGAATATTTCATACTCACAAATGTCTCTCTCAAAAAATGTTCTACATCCCTGTTATTGAGCATTTCTCCTTTGTAAAGATAATCCATACACCTGACATATGTGTCATATCAAGAAGCTGATTAAACAGCATCATCATTACACAAGTGCTCCTGTGGGGACAATAAAAGGTCACTCTAAAATGTGACTCACCACCTGGATTAGGTCTTACAGTTGCATTAAAAAGTTTGGGCACCCCTGACAATTTCCAGGATTTCCATTTATAAATAATTGGGTGTTTGGATCAGCAGTTTCATTTTGATCTATTTATTGGATCTGTTTATTGGATTAACAGAAAATGTGCAATATGCATCAAAACAAAATTAGACAGGTGCATAAATGTGGGCACCCCAATAGAAAAATCACATCAATATTTAGTAGAGCCTCCTTTTGCTAAAATAACAGCCTCTAGATGCTTCCCATAGCCTCTAATGAGTGTCTGTATTCTAGATGAAGGTGTTTTGGACCATTCCTCCTTACAAAACATCTCCAGTTCAGTTAGGTTTGATGGTTGCCGAGCATGGACAGCCCGCTTCAAATCATCCCACAGATTCTCAATGATATTCAGGTCTGGGGACTGGGATGGCCATTCCAGAACATTGTACTTGTTCCTCTGCATAAATGCCAGGGTAGATTTTGAGCAGTGTTTTGGGTCGTTGTCTTGTTGAAATATCCAGCCCCGGCGTAACTTCAACTTTGTGACTGATTCTTCAACATTATTCCCAAGAATCTGCTGATATTGAGTGGAATCCATGCGACCCTCAACTTTAACAAGATTCCCAGTACCGGCACTGGCCACACAGCCCCACAGCATGATGGAACCCCCACCAAATCTTACTGTGGGTAGCAAGTGTTTTTCTTGGAATGCTGTGTTCTTTGCCTCCTTGCACAACGTCCCTTGCTATGACCAAATAACTCAATTTTTGTTTCATCAGTCCACAGCACCTTATTCCAAAATGAAGCTGGCTTGTCCAAATGTGCGTTTGCATACCTCAAGCGACTCTGTTTGTGGCGTGTGTGCAGAAAAGGCTTCTTCCGCATCACTCTCCCATACAGCTCCTGCTTGTGCAAAGTGCGCTGAATTGTGGAACGATGCAGTGACACCATCTGCAGCAAGATGATGTTGTAGATCTTTGGAGGTGGTCTGTGGGCTGTTTTTGACCATTCTCACCATCCTTTGCCTCTCCGATATTTTACTTGCCTGCCACTTCTGGCCTTAACAAGAACTGTGCCTGTGGTCTTCCATTTCCTCACTATGTTCCTCACAGTGGACACTGACAGCTTAAATCTCTGCGATAGCTTTTTGTAGCCTTCCTCTAAACCATAATGTTGAACAATCTTTGTTTTCAGGTCATTTGAGAGTTGTTTTGAGGCCCCCATGTTACCACTCTTCAGAGAGTCAAAGAGAACAACAACTTGCAATTGGCCACCTTAAATACCTTTTCTCATGATTGGATGCACTTGTCTATTAAGTTCAAGGCTTAATGAGCTCACGAAACCAATTGTGTGTTCCAATTCATCAGTGCTAAGTAGTTACAGGTATTCAAATCAACAGAATGACAAGGGTGCCCACATTTTTGCATAGCCTTTTTTTCACATCTGATTTAATTTCATACAATTTAATATTGCTACACTAAAAATCTTTGTCTGGACAATACCCCAGTACTCAGCTTTTATTAGAAAATGAATGGCATGCCACTGTGATCATTTTCTGTGACGACAGAGTAAATGATTATGCAGCCTCAGAGGGGTGCCCAAACCTTTTCATACGACTGTATGTAGCAAAATGTGAATTGTGTTTTTTCTACATTGGATAAAAGTAGAGACTCGGCTACAAAATGGCATATCATACACTGCATTTGAGGAACAATGGGAAAGTAACTCTTCTTTGAAAGTTGATCAACTTGTAAACTCACTTTTGAGAAAATTGCATTTAAATGTTTTGGTATCTAGTGAAGAGCTCTTCTTTATCTACACCCATTCAGTATCGTTCACACCCTCTTAAGCATTAACCCCCCCATCTCGTTTCGCTTTCGGAACGCACACCTGATGCTCTTGGCTGATTATTTGTTTACCTCTGGATAATATGAAAACAGGCTAAACAGCTCTGCTGGCAACAATTTCATTACGCTTTTCTGCAGATGTTTACTGACACCGGCCATATTCAACTGGTGCTCTACACGTCACGTAATGTTAGCTAACGAGCCAGCCAGCTAACGTTAACTACGTTAACAATGAACAAAGTGCCAACAGTGCCTAACATTAGGCTCTAACTAGTAAAGCAAACAGCTCTGGTAAACAAATAATAACGTCCGCTAGGGAGCCAGCCAGCTAACACTAGCTAGCTAGTTAACAGTACACTTTAGCTTATGACATATAGCTAGCTAGCTAGGTAAACAATTAACCTAACTAGATAAACAACGTTTAAGATCACACATGTCACGTAACGTTAGCTAATGAGCCAGCCAGCTAACGTTAGCTAGTTAAACAACATTGAACAAAGTGCCAACAAAACCACAGTGCTGGGAGCTAACCAACCAGGTCCAATGTTAGCTAGCAAACATTACTCTATCTAGAAAAGCAAACAGCTCCGGGAAACAAATAATAATGTCAACTGGCTGGCTCCCTAGCTAACGTTAGCTAGCTAACAGTACAGTACACAGTACACTAGCTTGAAATGACTTTGTCAAAATATATTCAGTGTGACAGACCAATCTGAAGTCTTCTCTCTGCATGTCCAACCCACTCATTATCTCAGCCAATCATGGCTAGTGGGAAGGTTGCTAACTTTTTCTGTGGCTCGTAATTTAACAATTGTATTTACAGAGGGCATACAAGTTTGTTATTAAGGCACATGAAAGTTCACATGTTCGAGAAGGCATTTCTGCCCCCCAAAAAATGCATTTTGATTTAAAAAAATGTTTTATGTTCAAACGGCTCTCCTGTGAAGTCGTGACTTGCGACATACATTTACACCTGGATCTCGCAGCTAGTTAGCTGCTATCTGTGTGACTATTGGCTCACGTCGATCCCGGAGCAAACATCAATTATTCCGGAGCTAGCCAGGTGAAGAGTTCCATCAGCCACTCTTGGGCTACAATCGCCTATCCGGACCCATTTTACTGCCAATGCGGAGCCCCACCGGGCCTTCACGAATGGATTACCGACGTTATCTGCCCGAGGGAGTTATCCAACTGGCCCCTCCGTCGCGACGTTACCTGAACGCCCATCTGCGGCCCGCTAATCGTTAGCTGTCTTATTGGCTGCTATCTGAATAGGTCTATCGGACAATTTTTCTTGGGTCACTATAACTATATCTATAACTTCTACTTTTAAAAATCCACCTCTCTAAAAACAAGTCTCTCACCGTTGCCGCCTGCTATAGACCACCCTCTGCCCCCAGCTGTGCTCTGGACACCATATGTAAACTGATTGCCCCCCATCTATCTTCAGAGCTCGTGCTGCTAGGCGACCTAAACTGGAACATGCTTAACACCCCAGCCATCCTACAATCTAAGCTTGATGCCCTCAATCTCACACAAATTATCAATGAACCTACCAAGTACCACCCCAAAGTCGTAAACACGGGCACCCTCATAGATATCATCCTAACCAACCTGCCCTCCAAATACACCTCTGCAGTTTTCAACCAGGATGTCAGCGATCACTGCCTCATTGCCTGCATACGTAATGGGTCTGCTGTCAAACGACCACCCCTCATCACTGTCAAACGCTCCCTAAAACACTTCAGCGAGCAGGCCTTTCTAATCGACCTGGCTGGTGTATCCTGGAAGGATATTGATCTCATCCCGTCAGTAGAGGATGTCTGTTTTTTTTTTATTTTTTTTAATGCCTTCCTCACCATCTTAAATAAGCATGCCCCATTCAAGAAATTTAGAACCAGGAAGATATAGCCCTTGGTTCTCTCCAGACCTGACTGTCCTTAACCAACACAAAAACATCCTATGGCGGTCTGCATTAGCATCGAACAGCCCCCGTGATATGCAACTTTTCAGGGAAGCTAGAAACCAATATACACAGGCAGTTAGAAAAGCCAAGGCTAGCTTTTTCAAGCAGAAATTTGCTTCCTGCAACACAAACTCAAAAAAGTTCTGGGACACTTAAGTCCATGGAGAATAAGAACACCTCCTCCCAGCTGCCCACTGCACTGAAGATAGGAAACACTGTCACTACCGATAAATCCACTATAATTGATTTCAATAAGCATTTTTCTACGGCTGGCCATGCTTTCCACCTGGCTACCCCTACCCCGGTCAACAGCACTGCACCCCCCACAGCAACTCACCCAAGCCTTCCCCATTTCTCCTTCTCCCAAATCCAGGGCTAGACAATCTGGACCCTTTCTTTGTAAAATTATCTGCCGAAATTGTTGCCACCCCTATTACTAGCCTGTTCAACCTCTCTTTCGTGTCGTCTGAGATTCCCAAAGATTGGAAAGCAGCTGCGGTTTTCCCCCTCTTCAAAGGGGGGGACACTCTAGACCCAAACTGCTACAGACCTATATATATTCTACCCTGCCTTTCTAAGGTCTTCGAAAGCCAAGTCAACAAACAGATTCCCGACCATTTGGAATCCCACCATACCTTCTCCACTATGCAATCTGGTTTCAGAGCTGGTCATGGGTGCACCTCAGCCAAACTCAAGGTCCTGAACGCTATCTTAACCGCCATCGATAAGAAACAATACTGTGCAGCCGTATTCATTGACCTGGCCAAGGCTTTCGACTCTGTGTCAATCACCACATCCTCATCGGCTGACTCATCAGCCTTGGTTTCTCAAATGATTGCCTCGCCTGGTTCACCAACTACTTCTCTGATAGAGTTCAGTGTGTCAAATCGGAGGGTCTGTTGTCCGGGACTCTGGCAGTCTCTATGGGGGTGCCACAGGGCTCAATTATTGGACTGACTCTCTTCTCTGTATACATCAATGATGTCGCGCTTGCTGCTGGTGAGTCTCTGATCCACCTCTACGCAGACGACACCATTCTGTATACTTCTGGCCCTTCTTTGGACACTGTGTTAACAACCCTCCAGGCTAGCTTCAATGCCATACAACTCTCCTTCCGTGGCCTCCAATTGCTCTTAAATACAAGTAAAACTAAATGCATGCTCTTCAACCGATCGCTGCCTGCACCTGCACTACTCTGGACGTCTCTGACTTAGAATATGTGGACAACTACAAATCCCTAGGTGTCTGGTTAGACTGTAAACTCTCCTTCCAGATTCACATTAAGCATCTCCAATCCAAAGTTAAATCTAGAATTGGCTTCCTATTTCGCAACAAAGCATCCTTCACTCATGCTGCCAAACATACCCTTGTAAAACTGACCATCCTACCAATCCTCGACTTCGGCGATGTCATTTACAAAATAGCCTCCAATTCCCTACTCAAAATGCCATCCGTTTAGTCACCAAAGCCCCATATACTACCCACCACTGCGACCTGTACGCTCTCGTTGGCTGGCCCTCGCTTCATACTCGTCGCCAAACCCACTAGCTCCGGGTCATCTACAAGACCCTACTAGATAAAGTCCCCCCTTATCTCAGCTCGCTGGTCACCATAGCAGCACCCACCTGTAGCACGCGCTCCAGCAGGTATATCTCTCTGGTCACCTCCAAAACCAATTATTCCTTTGGCTGCCTCTCCTTCCAGTTCTCTGCTGCCAATGACTGGAATGAACTACAAAAATCTCTGAAACTGGAAACACTTATCTCCCTCACTAGCTTTAAGCACCAGCTGTCAGAGCAGCTCACAGATTACTGCACCTGTACATAGCCCATCTGTAATTTAGCCCAAACAACTACCTCTTTCCCTACTGTACTTATTTATTTATTTTGCTCCTTTGCACCCCATTATTTCTCTCTACTTTGCACATTCTTCCACTGCAAATAAACCATTCCAGTGTTTTACTTGCTATATTGTATTTACTTCTCCACCATGGCCTTTTTTTGTCTTTACCTCCCTTATCTCACCTCACTTGCTCACATCGGATATAGACTTATTTTTCTACTGTGTTATTGACTGTATGTTTGTTTTACTCCATGTGTAACTCTGTGTTGTTGTATGTGTCGAACTGCTTTGCTTTATCTTGGCCAGGTCGCAATTGTAAATGAGAACTTGTTCTCAACTTGCCTACCTGGTTAAATAAAGGTTAAATAAATAAATACGCCAAGTTTCCTGATTCGAGTCACAAGTGCACTTTTGTCACACAATGCAATGCCACAGATGTCTCAAGTTGAGGGAGTGTGCAATTGGCATGCTGACTGCAGAGCTGTTGCCAGAGAATTTAATGTTCATATATCTACCATAAGCCACCTCCAACATCGTTTTAGAGAATTTGGCAGCATGTCCAACCGGCCTCAAGTCCGCAGACCACGTGTAACCCCGCCAGCCCAAGACCTCTGCATCCTTCACCTGCAGGATCAGCCACCCAGACAGCTGATGAAACTGTGGGTTGTGCAACCGAATAATTTCTCAGAGAAGCTCATCTGCGCGCTCGTCATCCTCACCAGGGTCTTGACCTGAATGCAGTTCAGTGTTGTCACTGACTAAATGGGCAAAGGCTGACCTTTGATGGCCACTGGCACGCTGGAGAAGTGTGCTCTTCAAGGATGAATCCCGGTTTAAACTGGGCAGATGGAAGACCACGTGTATGGCGTCGTGTGGGTGAGCGGTTTGCTGGTGTCAACATTTTGAACAGAGTGCCCCATTGTGGCAGTATGCTTATGGTATGGACAGGCGTAAGTGACGTACAATTGCATTTTGTCGATTTTAATGCAGAGAGATAACGTGACAAGATCCTGAGGCCCATTGTCATTCCATTCATCTGCCATCATCACCTCATGTTTCAGCATGATAATGCATGGCCCCATGTTGTAAGGGTCTGTACACAATTCCTGTAAGCTGAAAATGTCCCAGTTCTTCCATGGCCTGCACACTCACCAGACATGTCACCCATTGAGCATGTTTAGGATGCTCTGGATCCACTTGGACGAAGGTATGTTCCAGTTCCCGCCCATATCCAGCAACTTCACACAGCCATTGAAAAGGAGTGGGACAACATTCTACAGGCCACAATCAACCGCCTGATCAACTCTATGCGAAGGAGATGTGTTGCGCTGCAAAACGCAAACGGTGGTCACACCAGATACTGACTGGTTTTCTGATCCACACTCCTACCTTTTTATTTTTTAAGGTATATGTAACCAACCGATGAATATCTGTATTCCCAGTCATGTGATGTCCATAGATTAGGGCCTAATGAATTCATTTTAATTGACTGATTTCCTTATATGAACTGTATAAAAATGGTTGCCTGTTGCATTTATATTCGTGTTCAGTGTGTGTGTGGTGGTGTGTATATAGTATATACACACACTCACATACGTAGTAGTGGCAAAAATATTTGCACTTGCACTTTGTTCATATAATGCAGCATTTCTTCCAGAAAACTGTTGAAACTTTGGTATCCACATATGTATGTTTTCAATGTCTGAATAATTTTACTAAATCTTAGCTTATTCCACAAAGAAATCCTAAAATGGCCCGGACAATATTATTTGCACCATCTAGAAGTAGTTAGAAATAATTAGATTTCAAGCAGGTGATTCTCCTTTACTTTGGAATTGAACTCACCAGTGGTGAGTTGCAGGTGCCTGCAGTATAAACATCACGTATTCATCCAGGTTAAATAGAGAAGAGGACTGGTACCTGTAGTAACCAGCTCCAGATCTCTCTTGACACTGTGTGTACCGCAACGAGCATGGACAAAAGAAAGAACCAGAGAATTATCTGTGGACGTCAGACACAAGATTGTAGTCAAGCATGGACAATCTCAATGCCACAAGTCCATCTCCAGAGACCTTGATGTTCCTGTTTCCACCGTACGTAATGTTATCGAGATGTTTAAGGCCCATGCCACTGTAGCTAACCTCACTGGACGTGGCCACAAGAGGAAACTTGATGGAAGATTGCAGCGAAGGATTGTTAGAATGGTGGATAAGCACCTCGGCCAACTGCTACACATATTCAAGCTGACCTTCAGACACAAGGTAGGACAGTTTCCTGTCGCACCATCCGTCGCCAACTCAATGGAAGGGGGTTATATGGTAGGAGACCCAGGAGGACCCCACTGCTGAGAGAAAGACATAAGAAAGCCTGACTGCAATTTGACAAAACATACCTGAACATGCCAAAATCCTTTTGGGAAAATGATGAGATGAGACCAAATTAGAGCTTTTTGGTAAAGTACACCATTTCTATGTTTTTGGGTTGCTTTGCTGCAACGTGTGCATGACATCATGAAATCAGGAGAATACCAAGGTATTTTGGAGCGCAATGTCATACCCAGTGTCAGAAAGCTGGGTCTCTCTTCCAGCAGGACAATGACCCCAAACACACCCAGAAGTGGCCAGCAGATCTAAATCCCATTGAAAACCTTCTAATCTGGGAGAACTGGAGCAGTTTGCACAAGAGGAATGGCCCAAACTGCCAGTACAGAGGTGCAGAAAGCTCGTCGTTGGCTACAGGAAGCGCTTGATTGCAGTTATTTTGACCAAAGGCTGTGCTACCAAATATTAAGTCAAGGGTGTCAATGCCATTTGTTTATTTTATGATCTAAATGGATATATTAACTTCTGAATCAAAAACAAAGGTTCGGTAATATTAACAGTGAAATAAAAAATTGTGGCGACCAAATACTTTGTTAAATTTCAACTTATTTTTAGGGATAATTGTGAGTTACTTGAAAAAAGTGCAATGTTGCCAGTATTTTTGGCCACGACTGTGTATGTATATATTGTGAAAGGCCATACCTATTCACTGGCATCTCACAAAGACACAGCGGTTGGAACCAAAAATCTCAAATTTGGACTCATCAGACCAAATGACAGATTTCTAATGTCTAATGTCCTTTGCTCGTGTTTCTTGGCCCAAGAAAGTTTCTTCTTCTTATTGATGTCCTCTAGTAGTGGTTTGTTTGCAATTCGACCATGCAGGTCTGATTTCACGCAGTCTCCTCTGAACAGTTGATGTGTCTGTTACTTGAACTCTGTGAAGAATTTATTTGGGCTGCAATCTGAGGCTGGTAACGCTAATGAACTTATCCTCTGCAGCAGAGGTAATTCTTGGTCTTCCTTTGCTGTGGCGGTCCTCATGAGAGCCAGTTTCATCATAGCGCTTGATAGTTTTTGCGACAACATTCAAAATAATTGAAATGTTCCAGCTTGACTGACCTTCATGTCTTAAATTAATGATGGATTGTTGTTTCTCTTTGCTTATTTCAGCTGTTTTCAAAATATGGACTTGATCTTTTACCAAATAGGGCTGTCTTCTATATACCACCCCTACCTTCTCACAACACAACTGATTGGCTCAAATGCGTTAAGAAGGAATGAAATTCCACAAATATACCTGTTAATTGAAATGCATTCCAGGTGACTACCTCATGAAGCTGGTTGAGAGAATGCCAAAAGTGTGCAAAGCTGTCATCAAGGCAAATGGTGGATATTTGAAGAATCTCAAATATTAAAAACATTTTTATTTGCTTAGCAATTTTTGGGTTACTACATAATTCCATATGTGTAATTTCATAGTTTTGATGTCTTCGTTATTATTCTACAATGTAGAAAATAGTAAAAAAATAAAGAAAACCCTTGAATGAGTAGGTGTTCTGAAACTTTCGGCAGGTAGTGTAGCTCAATGCTATTTTGTAAGATGCAGGTGTTGGTATCACGACATGTCAGTCAGACATTAAATGGTAGGCGACAGCGTAAGATGTAGACGTCATGCAGGCGTTTAGTCAGGCGTTGGCATCACGACATGTCAGTCAGACATTAAATGGTAGGCAACAGTAGCTCATTATTGGCTCTGCTGTATCGCTCTCTTTCTCTCTCAATCTCTCACATACATACATAGCACCACAGCAACATTTGCACTCCTCCCTCTTGTCACTCCTCCTCTCTCACCTCCTCCGCAGCTCAAAGTGACCCTTCTCTTCACCTCTGGGACCCATGGCTAGAACAGGAGTAGAGATATGTCTTGGTCTATTAAAGGACCTCTTCGGTTGTAGCTGTGTTCTTGCCTGAAAGGGTTTAATGGAGTTGAACTAAGGGCAATTAGCTGGCCAGGACACATGGTGCTCCAGTGGAGCTGTAGTGGAACAGTGGGACTTACCCGGACCAGTCCAATCGCCGTCAATCTTAGGGAGAAGGCTTCTCATATTCCCGTACTACATGAAGGCACACAGTACAAGGCATAAGGAATATAGACTCACAATGCTTTTCAAAAGAGTGCACAGAATTATATTAAAAGGGAGATATGCACCTCTTAGGATGTCGTCTACAGTCAATTCTGCTTCATATGCCTTTACAATGAACTGAACAGACATACTCTGTTATTTATCTACCACCACTCTTAAAAATAGGCTACATTTCATCAGAAATGCGAAAGAATGTCCAGTCAATTCTGCTACACTTTTACACGGACAAAGGCCGAGATGGATGTATTTCCTACTGTGTAGCACCACTGTAACACACATTGTAATTGTATAACGCTGTATTATTAATAGTGACAGATGTACCCTGGCTAGCGAGTTGGTGCTAGTGGTGCTAGCTCTTAGCACCTGATCCATTTCCCTCCCCATGTCCGTGTTCACACACGAGTGCTTTGATTGGCGATGACATTTATGGGCTCCGCTCGAACAACACCCAGTGTCGAGTGTTCCCAGGGGCATCCCGGTCCCTCGCCTCCATCAGCCTGGCACACTCTAGAGTTGGTCAACCGTGCCAGTCCCCTAGGACTGGCCGTATGAACACATCTAGTTGGAACAAATCCTAGTTAAAAACACATCCTAGTTTGAACACATCCTAGCTTGATTATTTTTAGTTGGAACACACACATCCTGTTCCTAGTTGGAACACACACTTCCTATTCCTAGTTGGAACACGCACTTCCTGTTCCTAGTTGGAACACGCACTTCCTGTTCCTAGTTGGAACACGCACTTCCTGTTCCTAGTTGGAACACGCACTTCCTGTTCCTAGTTGGAACACGCACTTCCTGTTCCTAGTTGGAACTAGAATGCTAGTTATTCTAGTTTTGAAAATCATCACTTTCTTTCAGAATAGGCCAAAACACACCAGCAAGGCCAAAGCACAATCCAAGATGGAAACACAACCGTCAGTGCCTATTTAAATAAATGTAGTGCTTTCATTCAACTCACTCTATTTCCCCTTCTGTCTTCTCCATTAGAATTGGCCTTAGGGAGGATGATAGAAGGTGTTAGATTAGAAGGTCCCGGTGTTTCTCTATTCCAATAAGTGTCAGTCAGGTGGATGGTTGTGAGAGGGTTGTATATGGTTGTGAGAGGATTCACTCTGTATTCTCCTGCAATAGAAGCAGCAGCTTCTTCTGCTGTCTCTGTCTGTCTGGCTCCTTTCATCACAGGGGCATTGTGTATGGATTTACTGCCCTCAATGCCCCCAGGAGGGAGATTTGATTCCACTGCACTGGCTAATCTCTGTCTCCTCTCTCTTCCCCTCTTTATCTCTCTCTCGCGCTCTCTCTCTCTCTCTCTCTCTCTACTCTCTCTTCTTTTTTCTACTACTTATCTCAACTCTTCTTTTTACCGACTGCTCCTAATATCCCCCCCCCCCTACCTTCATACAGCCACTCTCACTCCCCGGGCTCCATGGCGGCGGCGGTGCAAGGCAGCGAATGGTCTTGCGGCCGATGCACCTTCCTAAACGCAGGGGCGGCGCCGCGCTGCTCCATCTGTGAGGCACCTCGCCAGAAGCCTGACCTAAACCAGATCCTGAGGCTGAGCAGCACCGAAGAGCAGCAACGCTGGGCTTGCCCCCGCTGCACCCTCAACAACCCCCAGGGCTCCGGCGCCTGCACCATCTGTGGCTTTGGACCCTCGCCAAGCACCCCCACACCGACCACAACCATGGCGACCATCGCCAATGGCCTCGTGCCGCCGGAGACTCCCACGCCTGTCATGACTCCCATGGTTCTCCTGGAGCCCCGCGGGCAGCAGCCGTCTGAGGAGGCACTGAGGAGGTCAGAGAGCAACGGGGAGGTGGGGGGCTTGAGTGGCCCGGGTGCACCCGAGGGGCAGCAACACCACCACTTGGGCTGGGCGTGCCCGCGATGCACACTTCATAATACTCCTGTTGCACTGTCTTGTTCGGCCTGCGGGGGACCAAGGAAACTGTCGCTGCCCAAGATCCCCCCTGAGGCATTGGTGGTGCCCGAAGTGCGCACGCCCGTGCTAGGGTTTCCCGTCCACGTGGCCCCTGCCCCCCCGCTCCTCATTGACTTGACGGATGACTCACCCACTGCAGCCGCCCCCTGCGAACCCCAGGAGCCCCCCCACAGCCACTTGCCCCCACCGCCACGCTCCTCCCCTTTCACGCCCTTCTCCTCTCTCCAGAACAACCCGGTGCCCCGCAGCAGGAGAGAGGTGCCCCCATCGGGGCGTCCGCCCAACCCTATCTCCAATGCCCTAAGCCCAACTTCTCCCTCCACGGCCTGCGTGCTGCCCCAGCACTGCCCTGCCTTCTGCCCTGCCAAGCCCAAGCACGCCCAGCCCCAGGAGCCCTCCTTCCCCAGCAAGCGCCACAGCATCCTGGAGGAAGGGGACGGCACCCACCCTCTTCCTTATCACACCTCCAAGACCCCCGTCACATCACCACCCACCTGGAAGTGCCATGGATGCTCCCTGCCTAACCTGAGTGACTCGTCCAAGTGCGAGGCATGCCAAACGTCGCGGGCCGGCGCCGACCTTATCGACCTGGTGGGCTGCGAGTCGGTGCGCTTCACGCCAGCAAACCCCTCTAGTCCGGACTCCAGCACCTGGGCCTGCTCCAAGTGTACCCTACGCAACCCCCCCGGGATGACCAAGTGCACGGCCTGCTGCTCCTCCAAGCTACACGGCTTCCAGGAGCCTAGTTCTCACTGCTGCCCGCACTGCAGGCTCCCCGGCCCCGGCCCCTGCTACTGCTCCTCAGCCTCCTCCACATTGTCTTCTGGACACAAAGCCAGAAAACAGGCCCGGGTCTACCCCTCGCCCTCGGCCACAAACACCACCTCCTCTTCTTCCTCATCCTCGTCCTTCTCTTCCTCGTGCACACTGCTGCAGGAGAAGCAGTGGTGCTGTCCGGCGTGTACGCTGCTCAACGACGTCAAGTCCAAGAACTGCGCAGCATGCCACACACCTCAGCAGTACCTGACACTGCGCAAGGTGGCCAAGCCGCTTAAGAGGAGGGAGAGCATGCATGTGGAGGCGAGGCGGCGCAACGACGAGGGCGAAGCCAAGGAACTCTGGGAGAACATCACTACCTTCTGTCGAGAGGTAAGCCATCTGGAAACATGACGTTGGGAAATTGATTGTGTTTACGATTTTCAAAAGCTAATAGTTTTCTTAATAAAGAGCATGGGTCAAGACAACTGACATAATACGCTAGCAACTTAAATCCGTTTCCATGTACAGAACACCATTTTTTTCATGCTGGGTGGTGCCTGGTAGCCATTTTGTTTCTTAAGAGCTCACCACTGACACGTTAGCATCTCTTTCAATGGAGATGAATAGTCAAGAAGCTTCCCAAACAGCATATTTCATTGTGCCATGAAGAGTGAATCCGTTAGGGTTGTTTTACATGCGTCACACTGCAACACTGAAATGCCATACAGCACAGTACAGTGTTTTCTCTGGATGGAAAAGGGGCTTAGGTGGTGGACGTGACAGTAATTAAGGAACGAGCCTTGGCTTGTGCGAGCCGGAACAGCTCACAGTGCAGGAGCCTATCTCCTTTTTCCGTGAGCATTAAGTAGGTTGATGTACAAGTCCAGAGAATTTAGCAGTTTTAAAGATAGTTTCCTGCAATTATTATTTATTTATTATTAAGTCAGACTGCATCTGTGTCCTGCTACTGATGTTGACCTACGTTAGCGTAGACCGTCCTAACTTCCTACCCTGTGTCAGCATCTAGGGGCAACGTCAACCTGTTACACCATGCTGCCCCTGGTACACTTTCTGATCCACATAAGACTTCATGTCTCTCTGACTCCACTTTCTCTCACATAGACACTACCAGTCGGTTTCAGTCTTAAATCCACACAAGGAAACATTCATCGTCATTTGTTTTTAATTAAGAGGTGATAAATTGAAACCGTGAAATTAGGTTTTTGTAATGATGAGATGGTGGCATGCAAGTCAACATTGGTCAGTTCAATTGCATTTCAAATCCAATTTTTCTAACTAAACTTTGATATAACATGCTTAATTAACAAATTACAGGAGGGTTGACCGTTTATCAAGGGGTCAACATAAATGTCAGTCTGGAAAAATTAATCAAGGTATTTTCTTAATTGAGAAAAACGAATTACAACCTAATCTCCAGATTAAAATACCTCATGTAGATTGAAGTCCCTTTTCCCCACCACTCGTTGTTCAATATACTGAGGGGTTCTGATTTCTTCACCTTTGAAATCATGAAATATACTAATTAATTTCATCGAGGGAGAGAGGGTAATGTATAGCGTTTGCATTATGTCAGGATATGTCACTGAGGGAGAGAGGGTAATGTATAACGTTTACATTATGTCAGGATATGTCACTGATACAGAGAGGGTAATGTATAGCGTTTACATTATGTCAGGATATGTCACTGAGGGAGAGAGGGTAATGTATAACATTTACATTATGTCAGGATATGTCACTGATACAGAGAGGGTAATGTATAACGTTTACATTATGTCAGGATATGTCACTGATACAGAGGGTAATGTATAATGTTTACATTATGTCAGGATATGTCACTGAGGGAGAGAGGGTAATGTATAACATTTACATTATGTCAGGATATGTCACTGATACAGAGAGGGTAATGTATAACGTTTACATTATGTCAGGATATGTCACTGATACAGAGAGGGTAATGTATAGCGTTTACATTATGTCAGGATATGTTTCTGAGGGAGAGAGGGTAATGTATAACATTTACATTATGCCAAGATATGTTATTGTTAACCATCAGGGATCCTATGGGAGGAGAAGAGACAGTCTGATACAGAGAGGGTAATGTATAATGTTTACATTATGTCAGGATATGTTACTGAGGGAGAGAGGTTAATGTATAGCGTTTACATTGTCAGGATATGTTACTGAGGGAGAGAGGGTAATGTATAATGTTTACATTATGTCTGGATATGTTACTGAGGGAGAGAGGGTAATGTATAGCGTTTACATTATGTCAGGATATGTTATTGTTAACCATCAGGGATCTTGAGGGAGGAGAAGAGACACAGTCTGATACAGAGTGGGTAATGTATAACGTTTACATTATGTCAGGATATGTCACTGATACAGAGAGGGTAATGTATAGCGTTTACATTATGTCAGGATATGTTTCTGAGGGAGAGAGGGTAATGTATAACATTTACATTATGTCAAGATATGTTATTGTTAACCATCAGGGATCCTATGGGAGGAGAAGAGACAGTCTGATACAGAGAGGGTAATGTATAATGTTTACATTATGTCAGGATATGTTACTGAGGGAGAGAGGTTAATGTATAGCGTTTACATTGTCAGGATATGTTACTGAGGGAGAGAGGGTAATGTATAATGTTTACATTATGTCTGGATATGTTACTGAGGGAGAGAGGGTAATGTATAGCGTTTACATTATGTCAGGATATGTTATTGTTAACCATCAGGGATCTTGAGGGAGGAGAAGAGACACAGTCTGATACAGAGTGGGTAATGTATAACGTTTACATTATGTCAGGATATGTCACTGATACAGAGAGGGTAATGTATAACGTTTACATTATGTCAGGATATGTCACTGATACAGAGGGTAATGTATAATGTTTACATTATGTCAGGATATGTCACTGAGGGAGAGAGGGTAATGTATAACATTTACATTATGTCAGGATATGTCACTGATACAGAGAGGGTAATGTATAACGTTTACATTATGTCAGGATATGTCACTGATACAGAGAGGGTAATGTATAGCGTTTACATTATGTCAGGATATGTTTCTGAGGGAGAGAGGGTAATGTATAACATTTACATTATGCCAAGATATGTTATTGTTAACCATCAGGGATCCTATGGGAGGAGAAGAGACAGTCTGATACAGAGAGGGTAATGTATAATGTTTACATTATGTCAGGATATGTTACTGAGGGAGAGAGGTTAATGTATAGCGTTTACATTGTCAGGATATGTTACTGAGGGAGAGAGGGTAATGTATAATGTTTACATTATGTCTGGATATGTTACTGAGGGAGAGAGGGTAATGTATAGCGTTTACATTATGTCAGGATATGTTATTGTTAACCATCAGGGATCTTGAGGGAGGAGAAGAGACACAGTCTGATACAGAGTGGGTAATGTATAACGTTTACATTATGTCAGGATATGTCACTGATACAGAGAGGGTAATGTATAGCGTTTACATTATGTCAGGATATGTTTCTGAGGGAGAGAGGGTAATGTATAACATTTACATTATGTCAAGATATGTTATTGTTAACCATCAGGGATCCTATGGGAGGAGAAGAGACAGTCTGATACAGAGAGGGTAATGTATAATGTTTACATTATGTCAGGATATGTTACTGAGGGAGAGAGGTTAATGTATAGCGTTTACATTGTCAGGATATGTTACTGAGGGAGAGAGGGTAATGTATAATGTTTACATTATGTCTGGATATGTTACTGAGGGAGAGAGGGTAATGTATAGCGTTTACATTATGTCAGGATATGTTATTGTTAACCATCAGGGATCTTGAGGGAGGAGAAGAGACACAGTCTGATACAGAGTGGGTAATGTATAACGTTTACATTATGTCAGGATATGTCACTGATACAGAGAGGGTAATGTATAGCGTTTACATTATGTCAGGATATGTTTTTGTTAACCATCAGGGATCTTATGGGGGGAAGAGACACAGTCTGATACAAGTCACCATGACATCCGTGAGTTGGGGAGGAGTGAGGAATTTTTGGGTAGAGGTCAGGTCAGATGAAGTGAGGAAGAACATATATCACTAATGTTCTGTCTGGCAACAAAGTGGTATTGGCTGTTCAGATGTGTAAGGAGGGGCTCAGCATATGAGAAAGGGTTAAATATCAGTGAGTGTGTGAATATGTTCGTTGTCAGTTCAGATGTTTGATCCTTTGGGGGAATGAACTTGGTTGGAGCTTTTATGGTGTCCGTCAAATGTCTTACTCTGTTATTTAGGACCTAACAATACTGAACAAAAATATAAACACAACAGGCAACAGTTTCAATGATTTTACTGAATTACAGTTCATATGAGGAAATCAGTCAATTGAAATCAATTCATTAGGCCCAAAACTATGGATTTCACACGATGGGGAAAATGACGGGGTTCCCATGACGGGGTTCGATCCCAGGCTGTGTCACAACCGGCCGTGACCGGGAGTCCCTTAGGGCGGCGCACACTTGGCCTAGTGTCGTCCGGGTTAGGGGAGGGTTTGGCCGGGGGGGCTTTACTTGGCTCATCGTGCTCTAGCGACTCCTTGTGGTGGGTCGGGTGCCCGCAGGCTGACTACGGTCGTCAGTTGAACAGTGTTTCATCCGACACATTGGTGCAGCTGGCTTCTGAGTTAAGTGTGCGGGTGTTAAGCAGCGTGCTTTGGCAGGTCATGTTTCGGACCATGCATTACTTGACCTTCGTTTCTCCCAAACTGGGGAGTTGCAGCGATGAGACAATCGAAATTGGGAGAGAAAGGGGGTAAAACATGTAAAGTGTTGGTCTCATGTTTCATGAGCTAAAATAAAATATCCCAGTAAATCATACTCACAAAAAGCTAATTTCTCTCAAATGTTGTGCACAAATTTGTTTACATCCCTGTTAGTGAGCATTTCACCTTTGCCAAGATAATCCATCCATCTGACAGGTGTGGCATATCAAGAAGCTGATGAAACAGCATGGTCATTACACAGGTGCACCTTGTGCTTGGGACAATAAACATGTGCAGTTTTATAACACAACACAATGCCACAGGTTTCTCAAGTTTTCAGGGAGTGTGCAATTGGCATTCTGACTGCAGGAACGTCCACCAGAGCTATTGCCAGAGATTTTAATTGTAATTTCTCTACCATAAGCCACCTCCAACGTCGTTTTAGAGAATGTGGCAGTGCCTCCAACTAGACTCACACCCGCAGACTAGAGGTTGACCGATTATGATTTTTCAACGCCGATACCGATTATTGGAGGACCAAAAATCCGATACTGATTAATCTGAAGATTTGTATTTATTTATTTGTAATAATGACAATTACAACAATACTAAATGAACACTTCTTTTAACTTAATATAATACATCAATAAAATCAATTTAGCCACAAGTAAATAATGAAACATGTTCAATTTGGTATAAATAATGCAAAAACAAAGTGTTGGAGAAGAAAGTAAAAGTGCAATATGTTCTATGTAAGAAAGCTAACGTTTCAGTTCCTTGCTCAGAACATGAGAACATATGAAAGCTGGTGGTTCCTTTTAACATGAACATGAGAACTTCAATATTCCCAGGTAAGAAGTTTTAGGTTGTAGTTATTATAGGAATTATAGGACTATTTCCCTCTATACCATTTGTATTTCATTAACCTTTGACTATTGGATGTTCTTATAGGCACTTTAGTATTGCCAGTGTAACAGTATAGCTTCCGTCCCTCTCCTCGCTCCTCCCTGGGCTCGAACCAGCAACACAACGACAACAGCCACCATCCAAGCAGCATTACCCATGCAGAGCAAGGGGAACAACTACTAGAAGGCTCAGAGCGAGTGACGTTTGAAACGCTATTAGCGCGCACTAACTAGCTAGCCATTTCACTTCGGTTACACCAGCCTCATCTCGGGAGTTGATAGGCTTGAAGTCATAAACAGCGCAATGCTTGACGCACAATGTAGAGCTGCTGGCAAAACGCACAAAAGTGCAGTTTGAATGAATGTTTACGCGCCTGCTTCTGCCTACCACCGCTTAGTCAGATACTTAGATGCTTGTATGCTCAGTCAGGTTATATGCAATGCAGGACACGCTAGATAATATCTAGTAATATCATCAACCATGTGTAGTTAACTAGTGATTATGATTGATTGTTTTTGATAAGATAAGTTTAATGCTAGCTAGCAACTTACCTTGGCTTACTGCATTCACGTAACAGGCAGTCTCCTTGTGGAGTGCAACGAGAGAGAGGCAGGTCATTATTGCGTTGGACTAACTGTAAGGTTGCAAGATTGGATCCCCCGAGCTGACAAGGTGAAAATCTGTCGTTCTGCCCCTGAACAAGGCAGTTAACCCACTGTTCCTAGGCCGTCATTGAAAATAAGAATATGTTCTTAACTGACTTGCCTAGTTAAATAAGGGTATAAAAAAAACATAGGCAAATCGGTGCCCAAAAATACCGATTTCCGATTGTTATGAAAACTTGAAATCGGCCCTAATTAATCGGCCATTCCGATTAATCGGTCGACCTCTACCGCAGACCACATGTAACCACGTCAGCCAAGGACCTCCACCTGTGGAATCGTCTGAGACCAGTCACCCGGACAACTAATGAAACTGGTTTGCACAACCAAAGAATTTCTTTACAAACTGTCAGAAACCATCTCAAGGAAGCTCATCTGTGTGGTCGTTGTCCTCACCAGGGTCTTGACCTGACTACAGTTTGGCTTTGTAACCAACTTCAGTGGGCAAAAGCTCACCTTCGATGGCCACTGGCACACCGGAGGAGTTTGCTCTCACGGTTGAATACCGGTTACAACTCTAGCAGGAAGATGACAGACTTATGGCGTAGTGTGGGCGAGTGGTTTGTTGATGTCAACGTTGTGAACAGAGTGCCCCATTGTGGCAGTGGGGTTATGGTATGAGCAGGCATAAGCTACGGACGACGAACACATTTGCATTTTATCGATGGCAATTTGAATGCACAGAGATCCTGTGACAAGATCCTGAGGCCCATTGTCGTGCCATTCATCCACCGCCATCACCTCATGTTTCAACATGATAATGCACAGCCCCATGTCACAAGGAGCTGTACACAATTCCTGGAAGCTGAAAATGTCCCAGTTCTTCCATGGCCTGCATACTCACCAGATTATCTGGATCGACATGTACAGCAGCATGTACCAGTTCCCGCCAATATCCAGCAACTTCCACGCCCCTACTTAAAAAAATATTTATATCTTTCTAGGGAGTTTTTCCTAGCCACCGTGCTTCTACACCTGCATTGCTTGCTGTTTGGGGTTTTAGGCTGGGTTTCTGTACAGCACTTTGTGACATCAACGGATGTAAGAAGGGCTTTATAAATACATTTGATTGATTGATCTGTGTATTCCCAGTCATGTGAAATTCATAGATTAGGGCCTAATGATTTATTTCAATTGACTGATATATGAACTGTAACTCAGAAAGTCATATGTTCAGTCTAATTGATTGCAGCCATTTTTTTAATGTACAGGATTCATCATTTTCAAAAATATAGTACCTAACATATGATTTGGCTCAATTCTTTTTTTACAATGAGGAATCCAAAGAAATTGTAAAAAGCGACCCACGGACCCCAAAACACCCCACGCCAAACCCACCCCAACGAGTATATAGTATATATTCTCTGTCTGACCACTCGATGGTGCTGTTCCTGCAAATAGGTGATTTATTTTAAATAATCAAATACAAAATATCATATTGTTTTAAGCAGTCTATGAACAAGGTATGACAGCAATCCATGTTTTTGTTTTGTTGTCCACTTTTTCAAATACAAACGTTTTAGCATTTGTGGCACAAATCCAATACAAGTCAATGGAACCTATATTAGCATTTTGACACATCATTCCAAACTGTCCTAAAGGAGTGGTATTGGAAATTTTTCAGTGGGCACCCCATTTTTTTCCTCCTGAATTTCTGTGGACCCTATTTTTTTTTCTCCTATAATTTCTCGCAACCCCACGCCAAATCTAATGACACAAACTTAATTTTCAAATCAATAAATAACCTTCAATTCTTTGCAACCAATAAATGCATTTACTCAATTGGGGGGGGGGGGGGGGGACTTGAAATACCACTGTCCTAAAGTAATCTAAAAAAAGTATTGTTACTTATCGATGATTTGGATGTGATGCGTGAAAATACTAATATATCTTTGGGTTGCTGTTATACCTGGTCCATAGAGGAAACCAATTTGGCATTTTGAAATTTGGGTGGACTATCCCTCAAAAATTTAGGGGAGGGGGAGATCATTAAAAAAAACTAATAGCAGGAACAGCCCCATCTAGTGGTCAGAACCCGGTAATATCAGGATGTAAACTCAGCTAAAAAATAAACTTCCCGTTTTCAGGACCCTGTCTTTCAAAGATAATTCATAAAAATCCAAATAACTTCACAGATCTTCATTGAACAGTTAATGAACATGCACCTGTGGAACAGTCGTTAAGACACTAACCGCTTACAGACGGTAGGCAATTAAGGTCACAGTTTTGAAAACTTAGGACACTAAAGAGGCCTTTCTACTGACTCTGAAAAACACCAAAAGAAAGATGCCCAGGGACCCTGTTCATCCGCGTGAACGTGCCTTAGGCATGCTGCAAGGAGGCATGAGGACTGCATATGCGGCCAGGGCAATAAATTGCAATGTCCGTACTGTGAGACGCCAAAGACAGCGCTACAGGGAGACAGGACGGACAGCTGATTTTCCTCGCAGTGGCAGACCACGTGTAACAACACCTGCACAGGACCGGTACATCCGAACATCACACCTGCAGGACAGGTGCAGGATGGCAACAACAACTGCCTGAGTTACACCAGGAACGCACAATCCCTCCATCAGTGCTCAGACTGTCCGCAATAGGCTGAGAGAGGCTGGACTGAGGGCTTGTAGGCCTGTTGTAAGGCAGGTCCTCACCAGACATCACCGGCAACAACGTTGCCTATGGGCATGAACCCACCGTCGCTGGACCAGACAGGACTGGCAAAAAAGTGCTCTTCACTCACGAGTCGCAGTTTTGTCTCACCAGGGGTGATGATCAGATTCGCGTTTATCGTTGAAGGAATGAGCGTTACATCTAGGCCTGTACTCTGGAGCGGGATCGATTTGGAGGTGTAGGGTCCGCCATGGTCTGGGGCGGTGTGTCACAGCATCATCGGACTGACCTTGTTGTCATTGCAGGCAATCTAAACGCTGTGCATTACAGGGAAGACATCCTCCTCCCTCATGTGGTACCCTTCCTGCAGACACATCCTGACATGACCCTCCAGCATGACAATACACCAGCCGTACCGCTCGTTCTGTGCATGATTTCCTGCAAGACAGGAATGTCAGTATCTTCCATGGCCAACAAAGAGCCCAGATCTCAATCCCATTGAGCACATCTGGGAGAGCTAGGGCCATTCCCCCCAGAAATGCCCGGGAACTTGCTGGTGCCTTGGTGGAAGAGTGGGGTAACATCTCACAGCAATAACTGGCAAATCTGGTGCAGTCCATGAGGAGGAGATGCACCGCAGTACTTAATTTAGCTGGTGGCCACACCAGATAGTGACTGTTACTTTTGATTTTGACCCCCCCCCCCCCACCAGTTCAGTTCATGTCTCAGCTGTTGAATATTGTTATGTTTATACAAATATTTACACATGTTAAGTTTGCTGAAAATAAACGCAGTTGACAGTGAGAGGACATGTATTTTTTTTGCTGAGTTAGGATGGCACATAGACCTATCAACTTCGATTACTAATTTCTCTGAACAGGAGAACAAAAACAACACAAAATTCTCTGAGAATAAATTACATAGCATGACAAAACAAAACTCCGAGCCGCAGCTTCATACTCTTTGTCAGAGAATGTGGCTTTTGACCATTTCTGTGTATTTCTCATGTCTTACTCAATAACCACATTTCCATCCAGAAACACTGTGTAACATTTTTTTTATTTTTTATATCAAGACACCTATGATGGAAACAGGACGTTTGGTACAATTTTATAAATGCTGACAGATTATTTGTTTGTTTGACATGGTGGGATCTTTTTGTGTTGGTAAAATGTATTGCGCAATAAATGATTGTGGAAACACCTTTATGCACAAATATTGATATTATAACCATCATACCAAAGTAAACTTGGAGTCACGCGATGATATGGTGTGTGATCCTCCCACTACGACTCGGGAAACCATGCAGTTTATTGCAGTGTTTATTCGGCTACAGATGAAATAACTTATAAACTTCACAGGGTGGTGAAAGTGCACAGTGATCTTGATGCTCCTTTCCAATAAATATTGAGTGTCTGATCCTGGTGACATGATGATACTTGCAGATTTTAGAATATTCACGTGATATGACGCCATTTCGATTTCCATTTCGATGGAAACCTAGCTAGTGTTATATTTTTTGAATGTTAAATTATCCTATAAATTAAATTAAATGACTGCCCTATTTGTGTGCAGTCATTTAGCTTAATTACTCAGATCAAATTATATTTGAACAAAATAATGTTTCAGGAATGCTAACCTCATCTGTTTCTAACTACAGAAAGGATTTCAGAACAATCTGAGATGGTGGGTGTTATGGCTGATGAAATGACATGGAACGACCCCCACAAAAGAAGATGGAAGCATCTGTTGCTAGCTCACTTTGAACTTTTTTCAAAATCAATTCAAATTTTTATTGGTCACATACACATGGTTAGCAGATTTTATTGCGAGTGTAGCGAAATGCTTGTGCTTCTAATTCCGACAGTGCAGTAATATCTAACAAGTAATCTAACAATTCCACAGCAACTACCTTATACACACACATCTAAAGGGATGGAATAAGAATATATACATATAAATATATGGCTGAGAGGAATAGGCGAGATGCAATAGATGGTATGAAATACAGTATATACATATGAGATGAGTAATGTAAGATATGTAAACATTATTAAAGTGGCATTATTTAAAGTGGCTAGTGATCCATTTCTATAAGTGGCCAATGATTTGAGTCCGTATGTAGGCAGCAGCCTCTCTGTGTTAGTGATGGCTGTTTAACAGTCAATGGCCTTGAGATATAAGCTGTTTTTTTGTCTCTCGGTCCCTGCTTTGATGCACCTGTACTGACCTCGACTGGATGGTAGCGGGGTGGACAGGCAGTGGCTCGGGTGGTTGTTGTCCTTGATGATCTTTTTGGCCTTCCTGTGACAACGGGTGCTGTAGGTGTCCTGGAGGAAAGGTAGTTTGCCCCCGGTGATGCGTTGTGCAGACCGCACCACCCTCTGGAGAGCCTTGCTCTTGAGAGCGGTGCAGTTGCCATACCAGGTGGTGGTATGGCCCGACAGGATGCTCTCAATTGTGCATCTGTAAGAGTTTGTGAGGGTTTTAGGTGACAAGCCAAATTTCTTCAGCCTCCTGAGGTTGAAGAGGCGCTGTTGTGCCTTCTTCACCACACTGTCTGTGTGGTGGACCATTTCAGTTTGTCGGTGATGTGTACGCCGAGGAACTTAAAACTTTCCTCCTTCTACACAACTGTCCCGTCGATGTGGATGGGGAGGTGCTCCCTCTGCTGTTCCCTGAAGTTCACAATCATCTCCATAGTTGACGTTAAGTGAGAGGTTGTTTTCCTGACACCACACTCCGAGTGCCCTCATCTCCTCCCTGTAGGCTGTCTCGTCGTTGTTGGTAATCAAGCCCACTACCCTTGTGTCGTCTGCAAACTTGATGATTGAGTTGGAGGCGTGCATGGCCAAGCAGTAATGGGTGAACAGAGAGTACAGGAGGGGGCTGTCGACGCCATTGAATCGGCATTTCGGTGTTTACCAGTTTACCTAGGCCTAAATCGTCTCATGTACAAGCAAGAAAATTGGGGGGAAATTGAAACTGCAACATAGTCGCTCACACATTTCATTCCATGTGTAGGGTATCGTGTTCATCATGCAAAAACATTGGCTCTACCTTGCATTATTCATGTAAAATGAAGTTGCAGGTTCACCTTTGGAAGTGTGTGTGGGAAGCAGGCTATAGAGGAAGGATGTTAGAGAGATCCTCTCTTCCTCTGGAACAATTAGGCTAAATGTACAGCTGAAGTTGGAAGTTTACATACACTTAGGTTGGAGTCATTGAAACTCATTTTTCAACCACTCCACAAATTTCTTGTGAACAAACTATAGTTTTGGCAAGTCAGTTAGGACATCTACTTTGTGCATGACACAAGTCATTTTTCCCCAAAAAATGTACAGACAGATTATTTCACTTATTTCACTTACACTGTATCACAATTCCAGTGGGTCAGAAGTTTACATACACTAAGTTGACTGTGCCTATAAACAGCTTGGAAAATTCCAGAAAATGATGTCATGGCTTAAGAAGCTTCGGATAGGCTATTGACATTATTTGAGTCAATTGGGAGTGTACCTGTGGATGTATATCAAGGCCTAGCTTCAAAATCAGTGCCTCTTTGCTTGACATCATGGGAAAATCAAAAGAAATCAGCCAAGATAAAAATTGTAGACCTCCACCAGTCTGGTTCATCCTTGGGAGCAATTTCCAAACGCCTGAAGGTACCACGTTCATCTGTATAAACAATAGTACGCAAGTATAAACACCATGGGACCACGCAGCCGTCATACCACTCAGGAAGGAGACGCGTTCTGTCTCCTAGAGATTAACGTACTTCGGTACGAAAAGTGCAAATCATTCCCAGAACAACAGCAAAGGACCTTGTGAAGATGCTGGAGGAAACAGGTACAAAAGTATCTATATCCACAGTAAAACGAGTCCTATATTGACATAACCTGAAAGGTCGCTCAGCAAGGAAGAAGCCACTGCTCCAAAACCGCCATAAAAAAGCCATACTATGGTTTGCAAATGCACATGGGGACAAAGATCGTATTTTTTGGAGAAATGTCCTCTGGTCTGATGAAACAAAAATAGAACTGTTTGGCCATAATGACCATCGTTATGTTTGGAGGAAAAAGGGGGAGGATTGCAAGCCGAAGAACACCATCCCAACCGTGAAGCACGGGAGTGGCAGCATCATGTTGTGAGGGTGCTTTGCTGCAGGAGGGACTGGTGCACTTCACAAAATACATGGCATCATGAGGGAGGAAAAGTACGTGGATATATTGAAGCAACATCTCAAGACATCAGTCAGGAAGTTAAAGCTTGGTCGCAAATGGGTCTTCCAAATGGACAATGACCCCAAGCATTCTTCCAAAGTTGTGGCAAAATGGCTTAAGGACAACAAAGTCAAGGTATTGGAGTGGCCATCACAAAGCCCTGACTTAACATGCCCTAACATTTGTGGGCAGAACTGGAAAAGCGTGTGCGAGCAAGGAGGCCTACAAACCTGACTCAGTTACACCAGTTCTGTCAGGTGAGTTTTTTTGTGGGAAGCTTGTGGAAGTCTACCGAAACGTTTGACCCAAGTTAAACAATTTAAAGGCAACACTACCAAATACTAATTGAGTGTATGTAAACTTCTGACCCACTGGGAATGTGTATTCCTTCATATGTTCTTTCTCGTTCCTCACTCCCATTATCATAAACCTCCTCTTCCTCCTCTCACTTCTATTCCCCCTTCTAACTCCCCACCTTTCCTCTGTTGCTGTGGCACTACCCATGTGCACACTGAGGTGAACACGGGCCATTCTATTTTTAGAAACGGGGGAGTAGGGTAACAGCAATTATCCACTTCCCTAAAGCGAATGTAATCAGCGGGAGCATGGAGCGGCACATCTCAGTTTATGGAGGGTGACGTCGGCTAAGCACACTCTGTCCATGCAGTGCATCTATCTCCCCTATGGTGCCTCATGACTGCCTCAGCCTAACACAAGATGATAAAATACTTCCTCCGGTATATAAACGATAGGACTACCACTCAGAGTTGGCATGCACAGAGTGCCACAGACCACACACCACTCCAAAGCCACTCTACAGAATGTAACGGTTCGTCTTGGATTTCCTGATGTGGTCTTGTGTCCTTCTTGGTCAAAGATAAGAGAGCTTTGATGAGTACAATGTTGTGGAGGCATATCTCCTATCTAGCCATTTCAGTCACAGACAAGGAGATCAAGAACGGAAGCTATATGAGAGTGCAGCAAAGATGGTATTTAGATAGATAGATAGTTTAAGGACAAAGGCAACAATCCTCATAGACAATATCCCTCCATGGTCTACTACTTGAGGTTTTAAGCAATAAAGAAATAGCCCCAAGTGTGCCCATCCACTGTACGATTTAATACAGGGGAACGACACTGAGGCGTGTTGGCGTTCTTTCTAACCTGTAAAGCCCCGTGTGGTGAAAACATTGTTTCTCGGCTACCACCAAATACAGAGTAAACTGAACATATTAATTGTTTCCTGTTGACAACATCACATATTCTTCTAGTCCCTTCTATTTTCCATTAAACAGCCGAGGCTATATAACAGCACAATTCACACAGTAGGCCTACATGTGGATGGTAACTGAAAGAAACAGCGACAAGGCAAACCACCACTTTCCACTTGGACACATTTCAACCGCCACACGATTTAACTGGTCATAGTGGCTCATGTTTTACAATAAGCCACTGTAAATGACGCCGTTATCGGTGCTCTTTTTATGTGACGGCGGTGTGCCAATGTCACGTCGGCTCAATAGCCATCCATCACTACTGTTACCACGATCAATAGGTTGACTGTAGCGTCGAACTGGGTTGCAGGGAGTGCCAGTCACTCCCTCTCTGCATTCAAACATCCCCGTATTGATTCAGGTTTCTATAGAGACTCAGACAGCTGGAGTGCTGTTTGTTTTGTTAGCCGGAAAAGTCTAGCCATGAACTGTGAGTGCTCTCAGGCATTGGCCCAGCCTTGAGAATTACCCAACACAGTTCCATCGGAGACAGTCAGACGGTCAGTCAGACCAGCACTGTGTTACACTGTCGCCCTCACAACAAACAGCTGGACCTGGCGAGAATAGGTGAAGGGACACTAAAGCTGCATGTGACTGTTTGTGTCTTGTCTGTTTGGCTTGCTGTGGCAGTCTGTCCTATTTTTACACGGGTCATGATGGTGCTTCGTCCTCGTTTGCCTTTGATTTCGGGGACACGCTCCTCATTCAGGTTTATCCAAGTTCTTCTACCCTACCGTCTCTGTGAGGTCCTGAGCTGTCGGCGTGTGGCTTTTGGAACTAAAGTTTAAAAAAAGGCCTCTATTTGCAGGTCTGTAGGGCCAGAGCTGAAAGCTCTCCCAACTGCTGTGAAGCAAAGAAAACTTTATCGGTGTCTGGCTAAGCCCAACAACAAACAGGGCGGTGTATACCTCTGAACTACAGAGCCAGTGAGTCACTGATAGCCCCCGGTGGGGCTAAATCTGCTGGAGCATGATGGGAAATGGGGACAGGGGCCAAAGTACTGCTGCCGATGTCTGGCATAGTGTCGAGGGCGACAGAAGTGGCTTTTGTGTAGGGTGACGAATTAATTTTCCTCCACCGGCTGTGCGACGCCGGGTTACAGTACTTTCCACTGGTTCAGGATGCGGGATCCAACTGCTGCCACCAGTGAGCAGAGGAAATAGGAAAGACTAGTCTTTGTATGTGTGCTCTCAGGTTTGTCGAACAGGGTTTTGGCAGTGACAAAGTGTGACACATAGGTTGTGTACTGTAGATCAGTTCGCCTAAATTCAAACTGTTATGTTGAAGTAGACATTTTTTGTGTGTGTTTCAAAGAGGCCCTGTTTAGCCTAAGTGAGCGCTTGATAGTTCTTCACAGGGAGCGCGGGTCAGTGTGTTCAGAAGCGTCACGGTGTAATTCAGTGTGCCGTCTTCTTGATCTCGGGAGATGCGTTTTGATATATGTTAGCACAGCACATTCCATGCTGCGTGTGCATCTTAATGTGTTAGCAGCAGGGGGAGGCTCCTTGAGCCGCGCGACCACTCAGTTCCGGTGGTTGTCCTTGTGCTTTGTCTCAGCATCCTGTGACTCCTACAGTGGCCTGCAGGGCTCCAAATGTATCATCATTCGTTTAACACAGACATCAGACAGAAATCTGGAGGCTAGCGTCTGTAATGGCTTATAGGCCTAACCTTAGATCCCTGATATTGTCATGTTGAGGCTATTTGACATGTTGTTAGTTTACACATACTGTATTTACAATATATTGTGGGATTTCCAGAGTGCAGCCAACATACACATTTTCTCTCAGTGTGGTGACTTAGTCTTGTTTCGACTAGTCTTTATGCCAGTATGATGTTACACTTGTTCAGCCTTCTCCTGTCCAAGCAAATGTTTGGTGCCAGGGCAGTAACTTACTTCATCAGACACTACTGATCTTTGACTGTTTCTCAGCTGGACTGTTATGAATCCTCTGTCTCAGAGTTTTATATCTCTCATTCTTTTAGAATGTGGTGAACTTCGTAGACGACAGCTTCCCCCCAGGTCCGTGTTCTGTGGGCTTCCCCGAGGGTGACAGCGTACAGCAGCGAATCAAAAAGTGGCTCCGCCCCCACGAGATCAACTGCAACAACTTCAAGGACCGGGGCGTCAAATGGTCCGTCTTCCGCACCCCGCGGCCTTCGGACATCCTGCAAGGCCTGCTGGGAAACTGTTGGTGAGTTGTCGTCACTGAACGTGTGCAGTGTCGTAGTATCTGTAGCTCAGCTATGTGTGCGTGCGTCCGCGTGCATGTGTCTGTGTGGGTACCAAACTGTGTACAACCTACCTTAAGCAGCGTGTGTTCATGCTTTTGTGTCTGTGGCTTTTGTGTAGAAATGTATCCACGTGGGCATGTTCAGTGTGCCTGCAGTGCTTCTTAGACACAGTGTTTGTCTCCGTCCTCCCTGGACTATTCCTAATGTGTTTCTGAATGAATAAACCAGCTCTGCATATGAGAGGGGATCTCTCATCGCTTGTCTTAAAGGTCAGGGGGAATAACAGCACATTGGTGGCCCGTGCAGTTTATCATTGAGCAGTGACTATAGATGTACTCTCTGGGCCTAAAGCAGATAGAGAAGGGAGAAGGTGGGAGGGGCGGAGAGACAGGTAGAGAGGGAAAGGGGGAGTTTAACCCTCTAGAGTCTAAGCCGGGGGGAATTGTTTTAAGATCGGCATACCAAGGATAATTTGATTAAACATTTTAAGACCCTAAGGTATTTTTTGGAGATGAGACATTGAATTTGGCTTTATGGCTTATTAGCCATTAGAAATGCATTGAATAACACAGTCTCCAAAAAAAAATCTAAGATAACTTTGTTCTGAAGTGTCTGCCCTATATCTGAGATACAGTATAAGAAAGATCAAGGAAATACTTCCATATTGTTTATAAATTGGTACCAGGGACCTTCAGATGAGTCTTGTGCCCTAGTGAAAAACGGAGAGCATCGTGTTCATGAGAGTCTCAGCGAGAGTGGTCACAATAGTTTGTAGGCTACAGACATTTTTGTGAGAAGACCGAATTTGGGGATGTGTCATTGTCTGACAAACACCCGTCTAGCTCTGCCACCTTTCACCCATAAGCAGAAGGGTGCTATATCGGCGGATGCGGTGGATTGAGACGCAGCCAATGCAAAAAAAAACACATCTATATCAAATCAAAGTTTATTTGTCACGTGCACCGAATACAACAGGTGTAGATCTTACAGTGAAATGCTTACTTACCTTTTTTGCACTATTGGTTAGAGCCTGTATTAGATGAACAATAGGTAAGTAAAGAAATAAAAGCAACAGTAAAGAGACAGTGGAGAAATAACAACAGCGAAGCTATATACAGTAGCGAGGTTATATACAGTAGAGAGGCTATATACAGTACAGAGGTTATATACAGGCACCGGTTAGAGGATAGAGGTAGTATGTACATTAATGTATAGTTAAAGTGACTATGCATATATGATAAACAGAGACTAGCAGCAGCGTAAAAGAGGGGTTGGGGGGAGCACACAATGCAGATAGTCCGGGTAGCCATTTGATTACCTGTATGTGTAAACTAACAATTTGATTACCTGGGTAAAAACTGTTGAGAAGCCTTTTTGTCCTAGTCTTGGCACTCCGGTACCGCTTGCCATGTGGTAGTAGAGAGAACAGTCTATGACTGGGGTAGCTGCTGCAGTCTTTGACAATTTTTAGGGCCTTCCTCTGACACAACCTGGTGTAGAGGTCCTGAATGGCAGGCAGCTTAGCCCCAGTGATGTACTGGGCCGTACGCACTACCCTCTATAGTACCTTGTGGTCGGAGGCCGAGCAATTGCCGTACCAGGCAGCTGTAGAACCTTTTGACGATCTCAGGACCCATGCCAAATCTTTTTAGTTTCCTGAGGGGGAAAAGGCTTTGTCGTGCCCTCTTCACGACTGTCTTGGTGTGTTTAGACCATTCTAGTTTGTTGGTGATGTGGACACCAAGGAACTTGAAGCTCTCACCTGCTCCACTACAGCCCCGTCGATGAGAATGTGGGCATGCTTGGTCCTCCTTTTCCTGTAGTCCACAATAATCTCCTTAGTCTTGGTTACGTTGAGGGATAGGTCGTTATTCTGGCACCACATGACCAGGTCTCTAACCTCCTCCCTATAGGCTGTCTCGTCGTTGTCTGGGATCAGGCCTACCACTGTTGTGTCGTCTGCAAACTTAATGATGGTTTTGGAGTCGTGCCTGGCCATGCAGTTGTGGGTGAACAGGAGGGGACTGAGCACGCACCCCTGGGGGGCTCCAATGTTGAGGATCAGCATGGCAGATGTGTTGCTACCTACCCTCACCAACTGGGGGCAGCCGGTCAGGAAGTCCTGGATCCAGTAGCAGAGGGAGGTGTTTAGTCTCACAATCCTTAGTTTAGTGGTGAGGTTTGAGGGTACTATAGTGTTGAACGCTGAGCTGTAGTCAATGAATAGCATTCTCACATAGATGTTCCTTTTGTCCATCATCTGTGGATTTGTTTGGGCGGTATGCAAATTGGAGTGGATCTAGGGTTTCTGGGATAATGGTGTTGATGTGAGCCATGACCAGCCTTTCAAAGCACTTCATGGCTACGGGCTGTAGTCATTTAGGCAGGTTGCCTTTGTGTTCTTGGGCACAGGGACTATGGTGGTCTGCTTGAAACATGTTAGTGTTACAGACTCAATTAGGGATATGTTGACAATGTCAGTGAAAACACCTGCCAGTTTGTCAGCACATACCCAGAGCACACGTCCTGGTAATCCGTCTGCCCTTGCAGCCTTGTGAATGTTGACCTGTTTAAAGGTCTTACTCATGTCGGCTACGGAGAGCGTGATCACACAGTCGTCCGGAACAGCTGGTGTTCTCATGCATGCCTCAGTGTTGCTGGCCTCAAATCGAGCATAGAAGTGATTTAGCTCGTCTGGCTTGTGTCACTGGGCAGCTCGTGGCTGTCCTTCCCTTTGTAGTCTGTAATAGTTTGCAAGATCTGCCACATAAGATAAGCGTCGGAGCTGGTGTAGTATGATTCAATTTTAGCCCTGTATTGACGCTTTGCCTGTTTTATGGTTCGTCGCAGCGCATAGTAGCATTTCTTATAAGCTTCCGGGTTAGAGTCCGTACCTTGAAAGCGGCAGCTCTACCTTTTAGCTCAGTGCGAATGTTGCCTGTAATCCATGGCTTCTGGTTGGGATATGTACGTACAGTCACTGTGGAGACGACGTCCTCGATGCACTTATTGATAAAGCCAGTGACTGATGTGGTGTACTCCTCAATGCCATCGGAAGAATTCCGGAACATATTCCAGTCTGTGATAGCAAAACAGTCCTGTAGGTAACATCTATTTTCTTATTGACTTAGTCACTGGTGCGTCCTGCTTTAATTTTTGCTTGTAAGCAGGAATCAGGAGGATAGAGTTGTGGTCGGATTTACCAAATGGAGGGCGAGGAAGAGCTTTGTACGCGTCTCTGTGTGTGTACAGGTGATCTAGAAATGTTTTCCCTCTGGTTGCACATTTAACATGTTGATATAAATTTGGTAGAACTGATTTAAGTTTCCCTGCATTAAAGTCTCTGGCCACTAGGAGTGCCGCCTCTGGGTGAGTGGTTTCCTGTTTGCTTATTTCCTTATACAGCTGACTGAGTTTGGTCTTAGTGCCAGCATCTGTCTAAAATAAACAGCCACGAAAAGTATAGCTGAAAACTCTCTAGGCAAATAATGTGGCCTGCAATTTATCACAATATACTCTACTTCAGGTGAGCAAAGTCTAGAGACTTCCTAACATTTCGTGCACCATCTGTTTACAAATATGCACAGACAGCCCCCCTCGTCGTGCTGTTCTATCTTGCCGGTACAGCATATATCCCGCTAGCTCAATATCTATGTCATCATTCAGCCACGATTCCGTGAAACATAGGATATTACAGTTTTTGATGTCCCGTTGGTAGGATATTCGTGATCGTACCTTGTCTAGTTTATTGTCCAATGATTGCACGTTGGCGAGTGATATTGACGGTAACGGCAACTTTCCCCGTATTATGTTAATTAGATTTCCGCGGGGCACGACCATTGTAGGCCAAGGTTTAAGAGAGAGAGAGAGAGATAGATAGGGACAGAGAGAATAAACCAATAAATAACTGGGGAGAGAAAGAAAGAGAAAGTGAGAGGGGAGGGGTGAGGCGGCCAGATGTACTGATACATCACCTGACTGGGGGATTATTCAGAGGATTATTCAGATGAATGTAGGTCTGGACACAGACAGTTTTCTCCATGTACTTGTTTTGGGTGTCCTTGGGCCTTGTAGTCATCCCTATACACACACACACACGCACACGCACGCTTATCAAAAATAACCCTCCCCAGAGCCCCCTCCACACACCCTTTCTCTCTCACTACAGGAGGTAAACCAATTCCCATCCTGAATCACACCCCAGTCACATTTGCAGTCCACGTTACACATCCCCAGCCACGCAACCATGTCCAATCACATTTCCCCTCTCTCGCTCGCCCTTGAGTGGCCGGAGAAGCTAGAAACATGACCCGTCATTGTCCGGCGTTCCATCGCTGCGACCAAAGTAATTGGATTTAGATTTTATTATTTTTTTATCTGATTTGCATTGATTTGATTTACATGGGGATGGCCCTGCTTGTCTAGCTCTAGCGCCGGAGCAGACTGGGGGATTGAGTTATTATTGAAAACGTCTCGTTGAGATGATACTAGAAAATCATCCAGAACCTCTCTCGAGACAGATTCTCTATCTCGAGAACACACAAACGATTGCACGCATGCTCACACACACACACACATTCTCACACAAACATCTCAGGTCATGTGGCCAGGTGCTTGTTCAGTAAGGTGTTGAGTAAGGCCTCAAATAAATGGAGCTTTGCACTAGGAAGGAGAGATTTGCAAAGAGATTGTCAGCTTCCCCGAACCTCCATCTAGAGCAGGCAATTATTTTCCATGGAGGGCCACATTAGAATATATTTTTGCCATCGCAGGCCAGAATCATATTACAGGAATATACATCATGTGTATGACTGTGTTGACAGATATATCTACTGTAAATCACATCCAGATATGCCACTTATTTTACTTGTTTAACATGCACAGAAATAAACCATATCCATGTTCTCCTTTTGGTAGGTATTTTCATTATTAAACATGCAATGAACTACATGGAGGGAAAAGTACACTGTGTATTCAGCACCACATACAGAACTTTTGTTAACGGGTATGCACAAGAACACAAGAAAGAGAGAGAGAGCTCAACATTACATTTAAACTACTCAATCAGTGTGAGGAGTGAAGTCTCTGATGGGCATTGACAAGAGTAGTGAAGTCAGGTATAGTTTCTGACGTCGCTATGTGCAGGATTGTTGAGAGGTGAGAATCAGTAAGAGAGGATCTGTGCCTTGACTTGTTATATTTCATCACTGAAAATGTCTGTTCACATGCATAGGTTGACCCAAACAGTACAAACATATTGTTTTATTGCATATAGAACCTCGTCAGTGACATTGTTTTGAATAGTTCTCCAATCACTGCATTAGACTGAAGATGGATAAGCTCAGGTTGCAGGTCAGTGGGAGCGTTATCCACATTGAAGGTGAAAGCAGAGGAAACCAACAGCATGTCATTTTCTAACACTCTGAAATCCTCAAACGATGAGAAAACTCACTGTTCAAAGCACGCAGCAGCGATGTATACTTATCTCGCTGGTCATCTGATAGGGAACAGACTAGTAGTGTCGGAAGGTGGGTGAGATTGTTGTCATCTGATAGGGAACAGACTAGTAGTTTTGGGAAGGTAGGTGAGATCATTGGCTTCTACTTGGCTGGTCAGGAGGAGTAATTTTCCCTTGAAGGCTTTGACAAGGCTGATGTGCAAAAAGGCCCTTCCCTTGTAGTTTGGAGTTCAGTTCATTCATGAGGGCCATGATATCCATGGTGACGGCAAAATCAGCCAACCATTCTTTATCTTGCAGTTGAGGGAAATCCACATATTTTCCTTTCATTTGCAAAAATTCAGGAATCTCCGACTTCAGGTCCCACACCCTTTTAAGCACCTTCTCCAAACTCGGCCATCTCACGTGTGTGAGGTAGGGGAGATCTGCATGACCCGACTCTGTCTCTTCCAACAGTGAGACAAACTGTCTGTGGTTTAAAGATTTTGCTCTTATGAAGTTTACCACTTTAGTGACTGTGTCCACAACATATTCAGAACATATTTACAGATCACCTCTTTTAGCTACTTTGCTCTTGTATCCTTTTCAAAAGGCCAATGTTTGTTCCTGTCAAGTCTGGGCACCCATCAGTGGTCACACTGGATAACTTTTCAAAACTCAGTCCCAGCTTTGCCACACACTTATTAACCTCCTCCAATAAATCTTTCCCTGTGGTTGTGCTCTTCATTGACTGCACTGAAACCAGCTCCTCTGTAATTTCAAAGTCTGGGGTTATGCCTCATAACAATATCAACAACTGTGCCATGTCAGGTGCATCACTACTCTCAACCAGGGCCAAGGAGAAATAGGTGAAATCCTTTACCTTGTCTTTCAACTGTTGTTCCATATTCTCTGCGGTGTCCTCAACACGCCGTGTCACTGTTCGTCTTGACAGGGAAACATTTTCTAACAGCTCTTTCTTGCTGCAGAGTCTATTAAACATTCTTTAATGAATTCGCCCTCAGCGAATGGCTTGCTATGCTTAGCAATTTTGTGGGACAGCACATAGCTAGCTCTAGCAATTCTGTTGTTTGCTGAATGCAGTTTTGTTAAAAGTCCTTGCTGCTTTTGCAGCTGAGAAAGCAACTCTTTCGATGCACTTGCCCTCTGCTCAGAAGACATATTCCTATATTTCTGCATGCTTCGTCTGGAAGTGTCGGGACAAGTTGTAATCTTTCAAAACAGCGATGCTCACTACGCACACAAAGCACACAGCTTTCCCTGATACCTCAATAAATAAATGTTTCGATGTTTCGATTCATTGTCTACTTTCCTTTTCTTTGAAAAACAAATGATTGCACAATTTCTAGCTAGCTACTATTTGTAACTGTGACGTGTGTGTCAGCCTGTCAGTCTCTGTCTGTCCTCGTGCAGTTGTCATTTACGTGCCTTCAAATAAATGTCCCACAAGCGGTGGGCGTTAAATCATTACACAAAGGCGAGTATTCATTGGGCATTTAATATCAATAACAAATACGTTTTTAAAAACGTTACTATCGCAAATTCTTTATGTGATCTGAGCTTGATTCCGCGGGCCGCATTGAATCAGGTCGCTGGCGGGCCGGCCTTTGCCCAGGCCTGCTCTAGAGTCTGCTTCCTCAGAATGTTGTCTTCTGACATGTAGAGTTTTCTGGATGTTGTCGCCTCCACTTACAGTTGATATTACGTTCACCATCAGTACCATCTCATTTGCAACTGCGACCTGGCCAAGACAAAGCATAGCAGTTCGACACATACAACAACACAGAGTTACACATGGAATGAACAAAACATACAGTCAATAATACAGTAGAACAAAAGAAAACAAAGTCTATATACAGTGAGTGCAAATAAGGTCAAATAAGGGAGTTAAGGCAATAAATAGGCCATGGTGGCGAAGTAATTACATATCTATGAATACAAATCTATGAATACAATTCACAGAATTACTTGATATTTATGAACTTTCTAACTGATTCATTGAATAATTGAATGACTGACTGATTGATTGATTGATTGATTGATTGTAGTGCTGGGAATTTGCCAGGGACCTCACCATACGATATTGTCACGACATGATATGTATTGCGATTGTATACATTCTGATTCATATACAGTGGGGAGAACAAGTATTTGATACACTGCCGATTTTGCAGGTTTTTCTACTTACAAAGCATGTAGAGGTCTGTAATTTTTATCATAGGCACACTTCAACTGTGAGAGACGGAATCTAAAACAAAAATCCAGAAAATCACATTGTATGATTTTTAAGTAATTAATTTGCATTTTATTGCATGACATAAGTATTTGATACATCAGAAAAGCAGAACTTAATATTTGGTACAGAAACCTTTGTTTGCAATAAGAGAGATCATACGTTTCCTGTAGTTCTTGACTAGGTTTGCACACACTGCAGCAGGGATTTTGGCCCACTCCTCCATACAGACCTTCTCCAGATCCTTCAGGTTTCGGGGCTGTCGCTGGGCAATACGGAATTTCAGCTCCCTCCAAAGATGTTCTATTGGGTTCAGGTCTGGAGACTGGCTAGGCCACTCCAGGACCTTGAGATGCTTCTTACGGAGCCACTCCTTAGTTGCCCTGGCTGTATGTTTCGGGTCGTTCTCATGCTGGAAGACCCAGCCACGACCCATCTTCAATGCTCTTTCTGAGGGAAGGAGGTTTTTGGCCAAGATCTCGCGATACATGGCCCCATCCATCCTCCCCTCAATACGGTGCAGTCGTCCTGTCCCCTTTGCAGAAAAGCATCCCCAAAGAATGATGTTTCCACCTCCATGCTTCACGGTTGGGATGGTGTTCTTGGGGTTGTACTCATCCTTCTTCTCCCTCCAAACACGGCGAGTGTAGTTTAGACCAAAAAGCTATATTTTTGTCTCATCAGACCACATGACCTTCTCCCATTCCTCCTCTGGATCATCCAGATGGTCATTGGCAAACTTCAGACGGGCCTGGACATGTGCTGGCTTGAGCAGGGGGACCTTGCGTGCACTGCAGGATTTTAATCCATGACGGCGTAGTGTGTTACTAATGGTTTTCTTTGAGACTGTGGTCTCAGCTCTCTTCAGGTCATTGACCAAGTCCTGCCGTGTAGTTCTGGGCTGATCCCTCACCTTCCTCATGATCATTGATGCCCCACGAGGTGAGATCTTGCATGGAGCCCCAGACTGAGGGTGATTGACCGTCATCTTGAACTTCTTCCATTTTCTAATAATTGCGCCAACAGTTGTTGGCTTCTCACCAAGCTGCTTTCCTATTGTCCTGTAGCCCATCCCAGCCTTGTGCAGGTCTACAATTTTATCCCTGATGTCCTTACACAGCTCGCTGGTCTTGGCCATTGTGGAGAGGTTGGTGTCTGTCTGATTGAGTGTGTGGACAGGTGTCTTTTATACAGGTAACGAGTTCAAATAGGTGCAGTTAATACAGGTAATGAGTGGAGAACAGGAGGGCTTCTTAAAGAAAAACTAACAGGTCTGTGAGAGCCGGAATTCTTACTGGTTGGTAGGTGATCAAATACTTATGTTATGCAATAAAATGCTAATTAATTACTTAAAAATCATACAATGTGAATTTCTGGATTTTTGTTTTAGATTCCGTCTCTCACAGTTAAAGTGTACATATGATAAAAATTACAGACCTCTACATGCTTTGTAAGTAGGAAAACCTGCAAAATCGGCAGTGTATCAAATACTTGTTCTCCCCACTGTATGTATTGCAAACATTTTGCTCAAAACATATTGCTCACAATATTTTTGCTGCAGAGGGACCATAGAGAGCCATGAGAAAACAAGTTTTGATCAGTCATGAAAAGAAAAGTGCTGAAAACATGTTCACCATTTGAGAAGAAGATGGAGAACAAGCTATAGAAGGAGAAATATTGGAGTTTTGGTGCAGGTACAGCCGACTAGTGCGGAAAAAATTATATCGCAATACTGTATAGATTTTTTTCCCCCATCACCTAGTTAATTGACTGTCTATCTTATTGCCCGCCCTGTAGGTTCCTTAGTGCGTTGGCGGTGCTGGCAGAGCGTCCAGAGCTGGTGGAGAGGGTGATGATCACCAGGGGCATCTGCCAGGAGGGGGCTTACCAGGTCAGGCTGTGTAAGGATGGTACCTGGATAACCGTCCTAGTGGATGACATGCTGCCCTGCGACGAGTATGGATACCTGCTCTTCTCCCAGGTGAGGTGGGGGGATACACCACACACACACACACACACACATGTGTATGTATATAGTATGCATGCAGACACACTGTATACAGACACATAACTATATCTAGTCTAGTCACTCACTCTCTGTCTCTCTCAAACTCGCATACATACACACAAACAAATGATCATGCAGTGAATTGTCATGCAGTGACTATAGCAACCTAATACTTTTATGGTTGAGTGAAAACATACACACACACAGATTTTCAAACACTGTCATTAGTCATACACACGCACACTGTTATGCAGTGAATATAGCAACCTGATATTCCAACTGGTGAGTAAACACACACGCACACACTCATTCAGTTCATTCCAAGGTTTTTAAATATCAGCTGTGGTGGAGACAGAGGTTCTCAGAAATGTCATAGAGGAAATAAAGAGGGGAAACCCTACCTCTTCATAGAGTATCTTAAATAATCCCACGTCACCCCCCTCGTAAACTAACACTCGCACTTTACTTTTTTACCCCTTACTTGCTCTGACTTTGCTGATAGTACATCATTATTTCTACAATAAAGTAGCTACGCTACCGTTCAAAAGTTTGGGGTCACTAAGAAAGGTCCTTGTTTTTGAAAGAAAAGCACATTTTTCATCCATTAAAATAACATCAAGTTGATAAGAAATACAGTGTAGACATTGTTAATGTTGTAAATGACTACTGTAGCTGGAAACGGCAATGGAATATCAACATAGGCGTTTTATTGCTTCTTTAATCAGTTTTATTGCTTCTTTAATCAGAACAACAGTCTTCAGCTGTGCTAACATAATTGCAAAATGATTTTCTAATGATCAATTAGCCTTTTAAAATGATTAACTTGGATTAGCTAACACAACGTTCCATTGGAACACAGGAGTGATGGTTGCTGATAATGGGCCTCTGTACGCCTATGTAGATATTCCATTATAAATCATCCGTTTACAGCTACAATAGTCATTTACATCATTAACAATGTCAACACTGTATTTCTGATCCATTTTATGTTATTTTAATGGACTTTCAAAAACAAGGACATTTCTTGGTGACCCCAAACGTTTGTATGACTGAGCTAGGTGGGACAACCACCTATCAATCACTCTGGATAGGAGCGTCTGCTAAATGACTAAAAATTTAAATGTAGGGGCACTTAATTAACCACTGAAGGTCTTATTATTGTTATTGGAGAAGATCATTTCTCTCTATTTCATTACATTTGAACAGTTTTTCATGACCTAAGGCTACAGTAATGGAATAGTCCTATGAACTCAGTGTTTTCTTCCCTGTATGTTCATTCGTTGCACATACATTTGACCTCTCTCTCTCTCTCTATCTCTCTCTCTCTCTCTCTCTCTCTCTCTCTCTCTCTCTCTCTCTCTCTCTCTCTATCCCCTTCCCACCCTTTCTCTACCCTACTCTCTCCTTCTATCCCAATCCTTCCTTCTATCTATCCTTCTCTATCTCCCTCTCTCTTGCTCTCTCTGTTTCTCTCTCCCTCTATCTTCTCTCTCCTTCCGTCTATCCCCTTTCCTACTGTTCTGTCCCTCCCTTTCTCATGCACTTCCCTCTATCCCCTTCACTACCTTTCTCCCTCCCTTTCTCCACCCTCCCTCTATCACCTTCCTTTCTCCATCCTTCCTTCTTTGCCACCTATATCCCCCTCTGCCTTTTACTATCCCTATTTTCTTCTCTTTATCTTTCCTTCTTCCTTTCTCCATCCCCCTTCCCTCCCTCCTCTCTCTCTTCCTAGGCCCAGCGTAAGCAACTCTGGGTGGCCCTGATAGAGAAGGCCCTTGCCAAGCTCCACGGCTCCTACTTTGCCCTGCAGGCAGGGCGCGCCATCGAGGGCCTGGCCACGCTGACAGGGGCACCGTGCGACTCCCTCATGCTGCAGGTCAGCTCCACCAACCCCCGCGAGGAGCCCATCGACACGGACCTCATCTGGGCCAAGATGCTCAGTTCCAAGGAGGCCGGGTGAGTGGAATAGAGGAGATTTGTCTGTCTTTGGAGAAAGTCTCTGAGATGTATCATGATGTGCACAAATGGGACAAGGAAAGAAGTAATTACTTGGAACTCATCATGGGGGGCTGCAGTGGCTCGTGTGTCTGTGTACCCATATCCATACTCCCTCATGCAGAGAAAAATTATGCCGTTTTAAAGCAAATTTCCTGCACATTTTGCAATAGGATGGAGGCAAATGTTTGATTATCAATGACACTACACATCCAAGTGTATCTGATCAAATTATGAAAGATAAGCATTGTACTGAGAGAAATTGATGATAAAAAGATTGTCAGGGCAGTTTTGTTAGATTTAGTCTGCTGGAACTTAGATCGTAGACTTAGATCATAGTCTGCTGCTGGAAAAACGTATGTATTATGGCTTTACATCCTCTGCTATTTTGTGAATAAAGAGTTACCTGTCTAACAGAACACATGGATTGTTTTTTAATGGAAGCCTCTCCAACATAATCCAGGTAGAATCAGGAATTCCCCAGGGCAGCTGTCTAGGCCCCTTACCTTTTTCAATCTTTACTAACGACATGCCACTGGCTTTGAGTAAAGCCAGTGTTTCTATGTGTGCAGATGACTCAACACTACACGTCAACTTCTACAGCGACTGAAATGACTGCAATGGGTGGGAAAGAATAAGTTAGTCCTAAATATTTCCAAAACTAAAAGCATTGTATTTGGGACAAATCATTCACTAAACCTCAACTAAATATTGTAATGAATAATGTGGACATTGAGCAAGTTGAGGTGACTAAACTGCTTGGTGTCAAAACATATTGATGTAACAGTATCTAGGATGGGGAGAAGTCAGTCCATAATAAAGCACTGCTCTGCCTTCTTAACAGCACTATCAACAAGGCAGGTCCTACAGGCTCTAGTTTCGTCACACCTGGACTACTGTTCAGTTGTGTGGTCATTGGCTCAGAACAGGGCAGCACGGCTGGCCCTTAAAAGTACATGGGGAGCTAACATTAATGATATGCATGTCAATCTCTCATGGCTCAAAGTGGAAGAGAGATTGACTTCATCACTACTTGTTTTTTAAAGAAGTATTGACATGATGAATGCACCGAGCTGTCTGTTTAAACTACTAGCACACGGCTCGGACACCCATGCACCACAGAAAATGCCAACAGAGGTCTCTTTGTCAGACTATGGGAGGCGCACAGTACTATATAGAGCCATGACTACATGGCACTCTATTCCACATCAGGTAACTGATGCAAGCAGTAGAATCAGATAAAAAAAACGGGATAAAATACACCTGAAGAGACACACACAAAGGTACAGACACTAATACGCACACGACTGCTAGAACATGCATTCTACACACACGTACTTTGTAAAATTGTTGTATGGTGGTATTATACATTTTGTATTGTAGATATGTAGTGGTGTAATAATGTTACAGTGGGGCAAAAAAGTATTTAGTCAGCCACCAATTGTGCAAGTTCTCCCACTTAAAAAGATGAGAGGCCTGTAATTTTCATCATAGGTACACTTCAACTATGACAGACTAAAATGAAACAAAAAAAAAAAGAAAATCACATTGTAGGATTTTTACTGAATTTATTTGCAAATTATGGTGGAAAATAAGTATTTGGTCACGTACAAACAAGCAAGATTTCTGTCTCTCACAGACCTGTAACTTCTTCGTTTAGAGGCTCCTCTGTCCTCCACTCGTTACCTGTATTAATGGCACCTGTTTGAACTTGTTATCAGTATAAAAGACACCTGTCCACAACCTCAAACAGTCACACTCCAAACTCCACTATGGCCAAGACCAAAGAGCTGTCAAAGCTGACACCAGAAACAAAATTGTAGACCTGCACCAGGCTGGGAAGACTGAATCTGCAATAGGTAAGCAGCTTGGTTTGAAGAAATCAACTGTGGGAGCAATTATTAGGAAATGGAAGACATACAAGACCACTGATAATCTCCCTCGATCTGGGGCTCCACGCAAGATCTCACCCCGTGGGGTCAAAATGATCACAAGAACGGTGAGCAAAAATCCCAGAACCACACAGGGGGACCTAGTGAATGACCTGCAGAGAGCTGGGACCAAAGTAACAAAGCCTACCATCAGTAACACACTACGCCGCCAGGGACTCAAATCCTGCAGTGCCAGACGTGTCTCCCTGCTTAAGCCAGTACATGTCCAGGCCCGTCTGAAGTTTGCTAGAGAGCATTTGGATGATCCAGAAGAAGATTGGGAGAATGTCATATGGTCAGATGAAACCAAAATATAACTTTTTGGTAAAAACTCAACTCGTCGTGTTTGGAGGACAAAGAATGCTGAGTTGCATCCAAAGAACACCATACCTACTGTGAAGCATGGGGGTGGAAACATCATGCTTTGGGGCTGTTTTTCTGCAAAGGGACCAGGACGACTGATCTGTGTAAAGGAAAGAATGAATGGCGCCATGTATCGTGAGATTTTGAGTGAAAACCTCCTTCCACCAGCAAGTACATTGAAGATGAAATGTGGCTGGGTCTTTCAGCATGACAATAATCCCAAACACACCGCCCGGGCAACGAAGGATTGGCTTCGTAAGAAGCATTTCAAGGTCCTGGAGTAGCCTAGCCAGTCTCCATATCTCAACCCCATAGAACATCTTTGGAGGGAGTTGAATGTCCGTGTTGCCCAGCAACAGCCCCAAAACATCACTGCTCTCGAGGAGATCTGCATGGAGGAATGGGCCAAAATACCAGCAACAGTGTGTGAAAACCTTGTGAAGACTTACAGAAAACGTTTGACCTCTGTCATTGCCAACAAAGGGTATATTACAAAGTATGGAGATAAACTTTTGTTATTGACCAAATACTTATTTTCCACCATAATTTGCAAATAAATTCATTAAAAATCCTACAATGTGATTTTCTGGATTTTTTTTCTCTCATTTTGTCTGTCATAGTTGAAGTGTACCTATGATGAAAATTTCAGGCCTCTCTCATCTTTTTAAGTGGGAGAACTTGCACAATTGGTGGCTGACTAAATACTTTTTTGCCCCACTATATATGATGTACTGTTTTTTATATTTTGTTTGATATATTAAGTGCCTTAATGTGTTTGGACCCAGGAAGAGTAACTGCTGCCTTGGCAACAGCTAATGGATCCCTAATAAATATGAATTAAAATACAAATGGGCCCCATACCGGTCGGTGTGTTATTGGTCCGCGTGCCTATAAAAGAGTTGCCCATCCCTGGTCTCGGTCAATAACAAATCATTAATTTGAAAAGACATGAAGAGGCTTATTGAATGGGCCCTGATTAAGCTTACTCCTCGACTAACAAGCATGTTCAATGGAGAATACTTTTTTAGTCCAAGAGTAGGCTTATATCTGGGTCCACTTTGGCCCCAAGTTTAAGGTGATGGAAATGGACTTATTCTTATGCGTCTCTATCTATGTTGTGTGTGTGGTGGGTAGGTTTCTGATGGGGGCATCATGCGGAGGAGGGAACATGAAGGTGGATGATGTGGTGTATGAGTCGTTGGGCCTCCGCCCTCGCCATGCCTACTCTATCCTGGACGTACGGGACGTGCAGAGCTACAGGTGAGAGCTGATTGGGTTATTAGTGGGACAGGGTGTGGCTAATTGGTCACAAGTGATAAGGGGGTGGGGCTAATATGTTATTGTTGAAAAGGGCCATGTATCTTTCTTTTTCTGAAATCCCGTCATTGTTATCCTTTTACGTCTTTACCACGGTTAGTTGTAAGAACCTTATCAAACCCTGATATGAGTCCTTCCCAATTGCATTCATTTTAATTGCTTCAGCTAATGACATGCTCTCTCTCTCCCTCTCAGACTTCTGCGGTTGAGGAACCCGTGGGGTCGCTTCTCGTGGAACGGCAGCTGGTCAGACGAGTGGCCTGATTGGCCGCAGCTCCTCCGCCACGAGCTCATGGCCCACGGCAGCAGCGAGGGCGTCTTCTGGATGGAGTATGGAGACTTCATCAAGTAGGTCCCGTCTTAATGTGCCAATCACCCTAGGACTAGGTCAAGGATGGCTGACTACGATGTTGGAGACCCATTGGGTGTGCTCTCACTAAAACCAACAAGTGCCATTAACAAGAGTCAATTAGATGGTATTTCAGGTAATTGACTAATTGGTAGTTAATTAGCTGACTCAGCAGATAATCATTTGTGTGTAAGACTTAAACTGAGAGGCACTGACCTCTGCTAGCTTGTTGAGTAGCATGAGTTAAACTTAGTGCCTGGTAGTCCAATAAGTGAATGCTAGGCTGTCTGCCTATATACTGTATCTGAAAGAAGAGAGAGAGAACCCAGTAACTCTGCTCAGCATCCAGCAAGGTAAACAGTACTTGACAGACAAATAAATAGTAGACAAGCAAGGTGAAGTCCTCGCAGCATTTAACTCAATGAGTCCCACTGGCGCAATTTGGACTTCTAACCCCTTTTAAACACGTTGTACCATTGGATTCATCTTTGTCTTCTGCATACGTTGGTGCCAACCATTCGTCTGTGTGATTAACGGGAGCTGAGGTAGATAAGTGTTTGTGAGACGAGGGCGGATCCCAAAGGGCCCCAGGCTGGGTCTTTTTACAAAAAAGTCTGTAGAGTCCGAATAATTTGAGCTAGAAACTATTACAAGCCATATATGAAAAGCTGAGACTCTCACGAACACGCACATGTAACATGATGCTCACAAGCTACACAAAAGTAATTTGAAGGTAAAGGGTTCTTCAACATAGAAGATAATAGGAAATCCAGGGACATCAAATCAAATGTTATTGGTAACATGCGCATATTTAGCAGATGTTATTGTGGGTGTAGCGAAATGCTTGTGTTCCTAGCTCCATAGACTCTATAATACTGTAATGAACACACATAGTTTCTGTCACAAACACAACTCTGCACAGTTGTCACTGACTAGTTGGATATTCATTTCCCACTGAGCAAACAGTTTCTGTACTTACAACATTCATATAAATTCATTTTTATCAGGGATTTGCTTTGTCAATAAAACTCATCAATGCAACGGTTCATGTCAAATTGTTTTGTGTTTTACTTGGCCCTGGTCATGAAAAGAAAATGATAAAACATTTAATTGTCAGGCTAAATATACAGTTGAAGTCAGAAGTTCACATACACCTTAGCAAAATACATTTAAACTCAGTTTTTCACAATTCCTGACATTTAATCCAAGTAAGAATTCCCTGTATTAGGTCAGTTAGGATTACCACTTTATTTTAAGAATGTGAAATGTCAGAATAATAGTAGAGATAATTATTTATTTCAGCTTTTATTTATTTCATCACATTCCAAGTTGGTCAGAAGTCTACATACACTCAATTAGTATTTGGTAGCATTGCCTTTAAATTGTTTAACTTGCGTCAAACGTTCCGGGTAGCCTTCCACAAGCTTCCCACAATAAGTTGGGTGAATTTTGGCCCATTCGTCCTGACAGAGCTGGTGTAACTGAGTCAGGTTTGTAGGCCTCCTTGCCCGCACACACTTTTTCGGTGCTGCCCACACATTTTCTATAGGACTGAAGTCAGGGCTTTGTGATGGCCACTCCAATACCTTGACTTTGTTGTCCTTACATTTTGCCACAACTTTGGAAGAATGCTTGGGGTCATTGTCAATTTGGAAGACCCATTTGCGACCAAGCTTTAACTTCCTGACTGATGTCTTGTGCTGTTGCTTCAATATATCCACATAATTTTCCCTCCCTCATGAAGCCATTTATTTTGTGAAGTGCACCAGTCCCTCCTGCAGCAAAGCACCCCCACAACATGATGCTGCCACCCCTTTGCTTCACGGTTGGGATGGTGTTCTTCGGCTTGCAAGCCTCTCCCCTTTTCCTCCAAACATAACGATGGTCATTATGGTCGAATAGTTCTATTATTGTTTCATCAGACCAGAGGACATTCCTCCAAGATGTACGATCTTTGTTCCCATGTGCAGTTACAAACCGTAGTGTGGCTTTTTATTGGCGGTTTTGGAGCAGTGGCTTCTTCCTTGCTGAGCGGCCTTTCAGGTTATGTCGAGATAGGACTCGTTTTACTGTGGATATAGATACTTTTGTACGTGTTTCCTCCAGCATCTTCACAAGGTCCTTTGTTGTTGTTCTGGGATTGATTTGCATTTTTTGCACCAAATTACGTTCATCTCCAGGAGACCGAATGTGTCTCCTTCCTGAGCGGTATGACGGCTGCGTGGAGAGACGCAATCCGAAGCGGTGCAGCCAACAGGTTTCTCCACGCATCGCGCAGACAGGAAAAAACATCTTTCTGGTAAAAAGAGGGGCGGGGGCGTATGCCTTATGACTAACGTGACATGGTGCGATGAAAGAAACATACAGGAACTCAAATCCTTCTGTTCACCTGATTTAGAATTCCTCACAATCAAATGTAGACCGCATTATCTACCAAGAGAATTCTCTTCGATTATAATCACAGCCGTATATATCCCCCCCCAAGCAGACACATCGATGGCTCTGAACAAACTTTATTTAACTCTCTGCAAACTGGAAACAATTTATCTGGAGGCTGCATTCATTGTAGCTGGGGATTTTAACAAGGCTAATCTGAAAACAAGACTCCCCAAATTTTATCAGCATATCGATTGCGCAACCAGGGGAGGAAAGACCTTGGACCATTGTTACTCTAACTTCCGCGACGCATATAAGGCCCTGCCCCGCCCCCCTTTCGGAAAAGCTGACCACGACTCCATTTTGTTGATCCCTGCCTACAGACAGAAACTAAAACAAGAGGCTCCCACGCTGAGGTCTGTCCAACGCTGGTCCGACCAAGCTGACTCCACACTCCAAGACTGCTTCCATCACGTGGACTGGGAGATGTTTCGTATTGCGTCAGATAACAACATTGACGAATACGCTGATTCGGTGTGCGAGTTCATTAGAACGTGCGTTGAAGATGTCGTTCCCATAGCAACGATTAAAACATTCCCTAACCAGAAACCGTGGATTGATGGCAGCATTCGTGTGAAACTGAAAGCGCGAACCACTGCTTTTAATCAGGGCAAGGTGTCTGGTAACATGACCGAATACAAACAGTGCAGCTATTCCCTCCGCAAGGCTATCAAACAAGCTAAGCGCCAGTACAGAGACAAAGTAGAATCTCAATTCAACGGCTCAGACACAAGAGGCATGTGGCAGGGTCTACAGTCAATCACGGACTACAGGAAGAAACCCAGCCCAGTCACGGACCAGGATGTCTTGCTCCCAGGCAGACTAAATAACTTTTTTGCCCGCTTTGAGGACAATACAGTGCCACTGACACGGCCTGCAACGAAAACATGCGGTCTCTCCTTCACTGCAGCCGAGGTGAGTAAGACATTTAAACGTGTTAACCCTCGCAAGGCTGCAGGCCCAGATGGCATCCCCAGCCGCGCCCTCAGAGCATGCGCAGACCAGCTGGCCGGTGTGTTTACGGACATATTCAATCAATCCCTATACCAGTCTGCTGTTCCCACATGCTTCAAGAGGGCCACCATTGTTCCTGTTCCCAAGAAAGCTAAGGTAACTGAGCTAAATGACTACCGCCCCGTAGCACTCACATCCGTCATCATGAAGTGCTTTGAGAGACTAGTCAAGGACCATATCACCTCCACCCTACCTGACACCCTAGACCCACTCCAATTTGCTTACCGCCCAAATAGGTCCACAGACGATGCAATCTCAACCACACTGCACACTGCCCTAACCCATCTGGACAAGAGGAATACCTATGTGAGAATGCTGTTCATCGACTACAGCTCGGCATTCAACACCATAGTACCCTCCAAGCTCGTCATCAAGCTCGAGACCCTGGGTCTCGACCCCGCCCTGTGCAACTGGGCACTGGACTTCCTGACGGGCCGCCCCCAGGTGGTGAGGGTAGGCAACAACATCTCCTCCCCGCTGATCCTCAACACTGGGGCCCCACAAGGTTGCGTTCTGAGCCCTCTCCTGTACTCCCTGTTCACCCACGACTGCGTGGCCACGCACGCCTCCAACTCAATCATCAAGTTTGCGGACGACACAACAGTGGTAGGCTTGATTACCAACAACGATGAGACGGCCTACAGGGAGGAGGTGAGGGCCCTCGGAGTGTGGTGTCAGGAAAACAACCTCACACTCAACGTCAACAAAACTAAGGAGATGATTGTGGACTTCAGGAAACAGCAGAGGGAACACCCCCCTATCCACATCGATGGAACAGTAGTGGAGAGGGTAGCAAGTTTTAAGTTCCTCGGCATACACATCACAGACAAACTGAATTGGTCCACTCACACAGACAGCATCGTGAAGAAGGCGCAGCAGCGCCTCTTCAACCTCAGGAGGCTGAAGAAATTCGGCTTGTCACCAAAAGCACTCACAAACTTCTACAGATGCACAATCGAGAGCATCCTGGCGGGCTGTATCACCGCCTGGTATGGCAACTGCACCGCCCTCAACCGTAAGGCTCTCCAGAGGGTAGTGAGGTCTGCACAACGCATCACCGGGGGCAAACTACCTGCCCTCCAGGACACCTACACCACCCGATGTCACAGGAAGGCCATAAAGATCATCAAGGACATCAACCACCCGAGCCACTGCCTGTTCACCCCGCTATCATCCAGAAGGCGAGGTCAGTACAGGTGCATCAAAGCTGGGACCGAGAGACTGAAAAACAGCTTCTATCTCAAGGCCATCAGACTGTTAAACAGCCACCACTAACACTGAGTGGCTGCTGCCAACACACTGACACTGACTCAACTCCAGCCACTTTAATAATGGGAATTGATGGGAAATGATGTAAATATATCACTAGCCACTTTAAACAATGCTACCTTATATAAATGTTACTTACCCTACATTATTCATCTCATACGCATACGTATATACTGTACTCTATATCATCGACGGTATCCTTATGTAATACATGTATCACTAGCCACTTTATACTATACTATGCCACTTTGTTTACATACTCATCTCATTTGTACATACTGTACCCGATACCATCTACTGTATCTTGCCTATGCTGCTCTGTACCATCACTCATTCATATATCCTTATGTACATATTCTTTATCCCCTTACACTGTGTACAAGACAGTAGTTTTGGAATTGTTAGTTAGATTACTTGTTATTACTGCATTGTCGGAACTAGAAGCACAAGCATTTCGCTACACTCGCATTAACATCTGCTAACCATGTGTATGTGACAAATAAAATTTGATTTGATTTGATTTGATTTGGTCCCATGGTCCCATGATTTGTACAGATGATTGTGGTACCTTAAGGCATTTGGAAATTGCTCCCAAGGATGAACCAGACTTGTGGAGGTCTACAACATTTTTTTGGAGGTCTTGGCTGATTTCTTTTGATTTCCCCATTATGTCAAGCAAAGAGGCACTGATTTTGAAGCTAGACCTTGAAATACATCCACACGTACACCTCCAGTTGACTCAAATGATATCAATTAGCCTATCAGAAGCTTCTAAAGCCATGACATCATTTTCTGGAATTTTCCAAGCTGTTTAAATCCACAGTCAATTTAGTGTATGTAAACTTTTGACCCACTGGAATTGTGATACAGTGAAATATAAGTGAAGTAAACTCTCTGTAAACAATTGTTGGAAAAATTACTTGTCATGCACAAAGTAGATGTCCTAACCGACTTGCCAAAACTATAGTTTGTTAACAATACATTTGTGGAGTGGTTGAAAAACGAGTTAACATAAGTGTATGTAAACTTCCGATTTCAACTGTAAGGCTGGACATGAAGATAAATGAAAAGCCAGTTTTTGCTGGGCTCTCAGGACTGATAGGATTAACCTTTGTGTTGTCTTAAGGGTAAAAAATGACCCACCACTATGTTTAACAGCAGAGAAAACCCCCAAAATTATATTTTGTTCACCTTGAAATTTGACATATTTTCCTAGAGTGACCCCAACATTAGAAAAAGTGAAACATCGCCTTTGTTCATGTTTTCATGAAAGCTGAACACCACCAGGGTACATAGATTGTCTTAAGGTCATTTTTGCCCCGGCAGTTATAAAATCATTTACACACCACAAAAACCACAAACACACACACACAATGAGAAATTGAGATTATGTGTGCTACTTATTGAACTCAGACAAAACTAAAACGTTCTTGTGCACGTGCAGCATCTCCCCTCCACGACCCCACACATGACCCAAGTTCACAGACAAAATAAAAACAGTTTCAGACAAAAATAAATATTTCTTGTTAACTAATGGAGAAGGCAATCAAAGGCTATATAGGTGCTACAGATGACAGTCCCCCAGTTCTCTCTTTGCTGAGGACATGACGTTTCAGTGCCCAACAGGTCAGACATCAGATTTTTTTCAGATGTCCAGGAGGAACAAGAGAACAATGATTTAGAAGAGGAGGAGGTATCTCTCCCTATTTTCCTCTTAGTCAGTCATCAGTCTGCTTTTCTTTTTTGTTTTCCCAGATGAAGTGAGGGATAAGAGAGAAGGAGGTGAAAGAGATTAAAATCTCTCCACATGTGCCCTTGCACTTCCTTTCAGCTTTGAAACCAGAGAGAGGGATAGACACACACCACCACCCCTCGTCTTACCAGACGTAGCTGTTTTGTCCTGCCGATGCACGGAAACCCAGCCAACTGTATATTATCCGTGTCGTCGTTCAGCCACAACTCATTGAAACATAAGATATGACCGTTTTTAATGTCAGGTTGGTAGGATAGTCTCGAACAGAGATCGGCCAGTTTATTCTCCAGTGAATGCACGTTTGCCAATAGACGGATGGTAGACTCGGGGTAGACTCGGGTTACCCACGCGCCGATGAATTCTCACAAGGGACCCAGATCTACGCCCACTGTACCTCCTCCGTCTTTTCTTCATGCGAGTGTTGGGGATTTGGGCCTGGTCCGGGAGAAACAGTATATCCTTTGCATCAGACTCATATTTGTCTCGGTTCTGAAATCTAGAAGCTATTTTGGGTCATAAGACACGGTAGCAGCAACATTATGTGCAAACTAAGTTACAAACAAAGGGGGGGGGGAAACACAAAATAGCACAATTGGTTAGGAGCCAGCAAAACGTCAGCCATCCCCTCTGGCGCCGTTAACAACAGCACAATTGGCTTTGAGCGACGAGTGTGTGCATAAGGTCGTAAGATCACGTCCTGGTCAGGATTGAACTGACTCTGTTACACAGTTAGAGACTCTAATCCTGTCTAACAGTGTATTTTCTTGTTTCCCACAGGTACTTTGACTCAGTTGACATCTGTAAGATCCATTCCGATTGGCAGGAGGTGCGGTTGCAGGGCTGTTTCCCCAGCAGAGCCTTTGGTCCTGTTACGGTCACTGCCCTGACCGTGCTGGAGAGGACCGCGCTGGAGTTCGCCCTCTTCCAGGAGGGCAGTAGGTACTCTCGCTCTCTCTTTCTCTACTCTCTCTCTCTCTCTCTCTCTCTTTTTCTCTTTCTCAACAGGCACCTGTTGGAATGAAAAATACATGTTTTAAACTTCTGAATTTCTACTTCCCTCCATCCTCTAGGCGGTCGGACACAGCAGACAGCCACCTGTTGGACCTGTGTATCATGGTGTTCAGAGCATCGTTTGGCAGTGGCAACAAGTTGACCCTGGGCCGGCTGCTGGCCCACAGCAAGCGGGCCGTTAAGAAGTTTGTGGGCTGTGAAGTGATGCTGGAGCCGGGCGAGTACGCCATGGTGTGCTGCGCCTTTAACCACTGGCAGATGCATATCAGCGGAGTGGGGCTGCCCACACCAGGTACACACACACAAACACACATACATACAGTATAGCCCTCTACAGATTAGCATGAATGGATGGTGGAGAAGTACTGCCCACACAAGCTAACGCACACACACACACAAATTTGTGTTCTCGTATACATTTCCATTTTCACTTACAAAAACATTGACACACACATATTCAAAAACAACATAGACGTTCTGAACCGGTAAAGCATTCAATAGGGAGAACATGCCCATGGACTGATTAATCTATCATAGACTCCCAAGGACCATGTCATAAACTAGCTATGTTGTCCCTTCCATAAAGTGCTAATGCTTACACCTGTAGTTAACCTGCTAGCTTGTGGATTGAACCTAGCCAATCACAATGGAAACAAAATGGAATCTTCTCTTGTCTTCTTTTAGTGTCGAGCCCCACGAGTGCACGACGTCCCACCCAAGACTTCCCAGGGTACATTCTGGCCATCTACAGCTCCCGTCAGGTGATGGTGGAGCAGGTGGAGGCTACCGCTACCACGCTGTCCGACGCCATCATCCTACTGACCGAGAACAAGGGAGAGAGACACGAGGTGAGGAGGGAGTAGCATACATCACGTACACTTACTCTGTAACAGACACACACTCTCACTCGCACAGCGACGGCAAAGAGCATTTCACTACTGGAGACGAAACACATCTAGTTATAGAAATCAGAAACTGGCATTACCTAAACATAGTAGGAGGATTGAATAGAGAGAGACTGTGTCACAGGCATATGTGTAACTCCAATGGAATCTTATGTATGTACTATTTACAATGTATTTGTGTCTGTCTATTTGTGTTACTGTCTGTATCTTTGTTTCTGTCTGTCTTGTGTTTTTTTTGTGTGTGTCTGCCTCTGTGTTCCTGTGTCTGTCTCTCTTGTCTCTGCAGGGTCGCGAGGGCATGACATGCTACTACCTGACCCACGGCTGGGCGGGACTGATCGTGGTGGTGGAGAACCGCCACCCCAAGTACTACCTCCACGTGTCATGTGACTGTACAGACAGCTTCAATGTAGTGTCCACCCGCGGCAGCCTCAAGACCATCGACAGTGTACCGCCTCTACACAGGTACTACTGTACACCAAACAGTACATTGTTTAAATAGGCATTTTTAGAATGTAAGCTTACACAGGTCCTAATAGGCAGAGGCGGGACCAAGTCACAAGGTCCAAGTCTCAAATCACAAGGTCCAAGTCTCAAATCACAAGGTCCAAGTCTCAAATCACAAGGTCCAAGTCACAAGGTCCAAGTCACAAGGTTCAAGTCACAAGGTCCAAGTCTCAAATCACAAGGTCCAAGTCTCAAATCACAAGGTCCAAGTCTCAAATCACAAGGTCCAAGTCTCAAATCACAAGGTCCAAGTCACAAGGTTCAAGTCACAAGGTCCAAGTCTCAAGTCACAAGGTCCAAGTCTCAAGCCACACGGTCCAAGTCTCAAGTCGAGTCCCAAGCAACCGGTTGAGTCTCGAGTCAAGTCCAAGTCGTGCATTCTAAGGTTGAGTCGAGTCACAAGTTTTTTGAAGTCAAGTTAAAAAACTATAGGCTAGAGGAAATGACCTATTCAACTACAACTCTTTGTCTATGTATTGAGGCTACCAGACAGCCCTTTTCATTATTTTGTCTACAACACATTTTGATGATATAATAATACATTTTAACAACAAATCCAAAATGCAAGCATCATAAGTAAATGATCGTTTTCAAGCAATTTTGACCTACCAAAAGATCAGTAGGCCTGGGTTAGGGTTAGGGTTTTGCCCCATTGCTGGGGCAATATTCTTGACCACCAAACAGTTTTTGGAGCTGCATATTCATTTACGGTAATCCTCTCTCCCTACAATTTGATGTTTGTGCTGCATCTGATCCTATAGCTATACAACAAATCTGCAATCTGGTCACTAGCTCAGTGGTTTTCAAGCTTTCTGACCCGCACATGCAAACGCTACCCAAATGTAACAGCCATAAACGGTAAAGCATTTTCAAAACGCAAGATACAGAAAAATAAACAGCGTTTTACACCTGGATTTTGAGCTGAAAGTCATTCATGTTAGCAGTCAATATCAACTAGGGATATTATGTCACATTGTCACTTTGGAGTTCAGAGCTAACAGGATCATATGGCCTACCTGTGGGCCGATGCAGCGGAGGTTGCAGGATCATATAGCCTACCTGTGGGCCGATGCAGCGGAGGTTGCAGGATCATATGGCCTACCTGTGGGCCTATGCAGTGGAGCTAGCAGGATCATATGGCCTACCTGTGGGCCTATGCAGCGGAGGTTGCAGGATCATATGGCCTACCTGTGGGCCTATGCAGCGGAGCTAGCAGGATCATATGGCCTACCTGTGGGCCTATGCAGCGGAGGTTTTAGGATCATATGGCCTACCTGTGGGCCTATGCAGCGGAGGTTGCAGGATCATATGGCCTACCTGTGGGCCGATGCAGCGGAGCTAGCAGGATCATATGGCCTACCTGTGGGCCTATGCAGCGGAGGTTGCAGGATCATATGGCCTACCTGTGGGCCGATGCAGCGGAGGTTGCAGGATCATATGGCCTACCTGTGGGCCGATGCAGCGGAGCTAGCAGGATCATATGGCCTACCTGTGGGCCGATGCAGCTGAGGTTGCAGGATCATATGGCCTACCTGTGGGCCGATGCAGCAGAGCTAGCAGGATCATATGGCCTACCTGTTGGCCGATGCAGCGGGGGTTGCAGGATCATATGGCCTACCTGTTGGCCGATGCAGCGGGGCTAGCAGGATCATATGGCCTACCTGTGGGCCGATGCAGCGGGGGTTGCAGGATCATATGGCCTACCTGTGGGCCGATGCAGCGGGGGTTGCATGATCATATGGCCTACCTGTTGGCCGATGCAGCTGGGGTTGCAGGATCATATGGCCTACCTGTGGGCCGATGCAGCGGAGGTTGCAGGATCATATGGCCTACCTGTTGGCCGATGCAGCGGGGGTTGCAGGATCATATGGCCTACCTGTGGGCCGATGCAGCGGGGGTTGCAGGATCATATGGCCTACCTGTTGGCCGATGCAGCGGGGGTTGCAGGATCATATGGCCTACCTGTGGGCCGATGCAGCGGAGCTAGCAGGATCATATGGCCTACCTGTTGGCCGATGCAGCGGAGCTAGCAGGATCATATGGCCTACCTGTGGGCCTATGCAGCGGAGGTTGCAGGATCATATGGCCTACCTGTGGGCCGATGCAGCGGAGGTTGCAGGATCATATGGCCTACCTGTGGGCCGATGCAGCGGAGCTAGCAGGATCATATGGCCTACCTGTGGGCCGATGCAGCTGAGGTTGCAGGATCATATGGCCTACCTGTGGGCCGATGCAGCAGAGCTAGCAGGATCATATGGCCTACCTGTTGGCCGATGCAGCGGGGGTTGCAGGATCATATGGCCTACCTGTTGGCCGATGCAGCGGGGGTTGCAGGATCATATGGCCTACCTGTGGGCCGATGCAGCGGGGGTTGCAGGATCATATGGCCTACCTGTGGGCCGATGCAGCGGGGGTTGCATGATCATATGGCCTACCTGTTGGCCGATGCAGCGGGGGTTGCAGGATCATATGGCCTACCTGTGGGCCGATGCAGCGGAGGTTGCAGGATCATATGGCCTACCTGTTGGCCGATGCAGCGGGGGTTGCAGGATCATATGGCCTACCTGTGGGCCGATGCAGCGGGGGTTGCAGGATCATATGGCCTACCTGTTGGCCGATGCAGCGGGGGTTGCAGGATCATATGGCCTACCTGTGGGCCGATGCAGCGGAGCTAGCAGGATCATATGGCCTACCTGTTGGCCGATGCAGCGGGGGTTGCAGGATCATATGGCCTACCTGTGGGCCGATGCAGCGGAGCTAGCAGGATCATATGGCCTACCTGTGGGCCGATGCAGCGGGGGTTGCAGGATCATATGGCCTACCTGTGGGCCGATGCAGCGGAGGTTGCAGGATCGGATGGAAAACATGATCTGTAGCCTTTTTCTTCCTCACAAATAATATAATGTGTTCGCCAGATTGTTACATCTTCATCCCATAAGTATTGAAGGTTGTTCGATGTTACAGCCATCTTTAGACATATAGCCAGTACCACCACTGAAGTATATAATTTAACTCACCTAAACTAGGCCTATCTGAAATATGAAAAGGATCAATGAAATCAGAAGCGGCCCCTGAACATGCGTGCACCAGTTTTCGTACAAAAGTTGGCATTTATAAAAAACTAACTTGACGTGAGAATGTGCTTATCCTCCCGCACATTTTAGACCATGTGAACGCACAGTTTCTAGTGGTTGAAGTATTGCATTGCAAGAAGGCAAAAAAAGTCTAATTGTGTAAATGGGGAATATATGATGACACTCTTATTCATAACAAAAGAACAGGTAGGCCAAGCTGAATTACAAGATTCAAATCGATTTGCTTTTCTCAATAATGACAAATGATTATCTTTGCATTATAAAATAATTTGAAATATCCATATATTTCCTACTATTTATTTTATTTCCATGATCATTGCAGGTTAAATTCCTCACCTTTTCGGACTGTGATGGTTTCATACGCTACTCGCAAAATAGCCTATAGGCCAACAACAGGTTAGGATAGGTTACCATTCATCCCACTACACAGTAGTAAATAGATAGCCTATAGGCCAACAACAGATTAGGATAGGTTACCATTCATCCCACTACACAGTAGTAAATAGATAGCCTATAGGCCTACAACAGGTTAGGATAGGTTACCATTCATCCCATCTCCCATTCGACCCACTTCAGTAGTAAATAAATAGCCTATAGGCCTACAACAGGTTAGGATAGGTTAGCATTCATCCCACTACACAGTAGTAAATAGATAACCTATAGGCCTACAACAGGTTAGGATAGGTTACCATTCATCCCACTTCACAGTAGTAAATAGATAACCTATCCTGTCTTGTTGTAGGCCTATAGGTTATCTATTTAGTACTCTGAAGTGGGATGAATGGTAACCTATCCTAAGCTGTTGTAGGCCTATAGGTTATCTATATACTACTGTGAAGTGGGATGAATGTTAACCTATCCTGTCTTGTTGTAGGCCTATAGTTTATCTATTTACTACTGTGAAGTGGGATGAATGTTAACCTATCCTGTCTTGTTGTAGGCCTATAAATGAGGCCCCAGGTAGACCTGCTTTCCCGACAGAGGTCATTGCGGTGTGGTCGTCATTGTTCACGCTGCGGTTGGGAGCGGGAGGTCAGATCAGAAGATTTTGAGATTAAAATGTTTTAGTTGTCCTGAAGATTATTTGGAAACAGTCATCTTTCTGCTTTGTATGCATTAGCCTACCTATTGTATTAAAACCATTTTTCACTGCTTCAAGTTAAGTAGCCTACCTCTCCTCTCTTAGTTGGGCGTGTCCCATCAAGTACACCTAGTATATGTGTGGTCTCAATGAAATAAAGTAGGCTGGCTATGCATGGGCGGAGAAGCACGAGGCAGTTATCTTTCCAAAGAACTGGACCTCCTAAATATGAGTAGGCTATAGTTTTCTACATTGCCTAGAAAGACATATTTAGAATCCATACTTCGTTATATACCACCTCACTGTTCACGGAATGATTACAATGTTTTCTGGCAATGTTCTCTCCCGGTCATATTCTCCACTATTCATATACCTCGTCTTTCTGTTGAAGACGGTCATGTTTCCTGACAGTGTTTCCTGACTGTGTCTCCCCCTGCAGGCAGGTGCTGGTAGTGCTATCCCAGTTGGAGGGAAACGCAGGCTTCTCCATCACCCACCGGCTGGCCCACCGCAAGGCCGCTCAGGCCTCCCTAGGGGACTGGACCCCCACCAAGGCCACGCACAGCCCCCAGCTCACCCCCGACATTGACGGGCTGCACCGGCCACGGCCCCTATGACCACGGCCCCCCCCTCTCACACACACATACACAAGCTAATGACACACGCGTACGTGAACACATATGTGCGGAAAGAGGGGGCTGTATCAAGCTGGAATACACACAAAACATTTGGAGAGAGGGGGTATTTGTGGAGGCATGCGTGGGGAGGATGACTGGACAGAGTACATGTGGTTTTCCTCCTCCACCTTTTCCTCTAATTCCTCGATCCCTGAAGGATGAGGACTCAATCCTGCCAAACGCACCTGGATCCAGTTGGGAATTAGGAGAAGAGGGTGGATTGATGTGCCATTTTGGATGTGGTGGGGGATGAGGGACACCTCCCAGGTTAAATCAGCATTTCTGGGTGACTAGAGGGGTCCTGAGCCTGAGATCCTTCAACCTCCAACAAACAATGAAGAATTATATATCTAGCCTTGTCAACTACAACGCTGTACTGTATGACTGACTATGGACCAGTTACAACTGAAGTTGGAGGTTAACATACACCTTAGCCAAATACATTTAAACTCAGTTTTTCAGAATTCCTGACATTTAATCCTAGTAAAAATTCCCTGTTTTAGGTCAGTTAGGATCACCACTTTATTTTAGGAATGTGAAATGTCAGAATGATAGTAGACAGAATGATTTATTTCAGCTTTTATTTCAAATTCCCAGTGGGTCAGAAGTTGACATACATTCAATTAGTATTTGGTAGCATTGCCTTTAAATTGTTTAACTTGGGTCAAATGTTTTGGGTAGCCTTCCACAAGCTTCCCATAATAAGTTGGGTGAATTTTGGCTCATTCCTCCTGACAGAAATGGTGTAACTGAGTCAGGTTTGTAGGTCTCCTTGTTCGCACACGCTTTTTCAGTTCTGCCCTTAAATTTTCTATAGGATTGAGGTCAGGGCTTTGTGATGGCCACTCCAATAGCTTGACTTTGTTGTCCTTAAGGGATTTTGCCACAACTTTGAAGTATGTTTGGGGTCATTGTCCATTTGGAAGACCCATTTGCGACCAAGCTTTAACTTCCTGACTGATGTCTTGAGATGTTGCTTCAATATATCCACATCATTTTCCTCCCTCATGATGCCATCTATTTTGTGAAGTGCACCAGTCCCTCCTGCAGCAAAGCACCCCCACAACATGATGCTGCAACCCCCTTGCTTCACACGTTTGGGATGGTGTTCTTCGGCTTGCAAGCCTCCCCCTTTTTCCTCCAAACATAACGATGGTCATAACTCTATTTTTGTTTCATCAGACCAGAGGACATTTTTCCTAAAAGTTGCAAACCGTAGTGTGGCTTTTTTATGGCGGTTTTGGAGCAGTGGCTTCTTCCTTGCTGAGCGGCCTTTCAGGTTATGTCGATATAGGACTCCAGGAGACAGAACGCGTCTCCTTCCTGAGCGGTATGATGGCTGCATGGTCCCATATTGTTTATACTTGCATACTATTGTTTGTACAGATGAATGTGGTACCTTCAGGCATTTGGAAATTGCTCGCAAGGATGAACCAGACTTGTGGAAGTCTACAAAATTTTTTCAGAGATCTTGGCTGATTTCTTTTGATTTTCCCATGATGTCAAGCAAAGAGGCACTGGGTTTGAAGGTAGGCCTTGAAATACATCCACAGGTACACTTCCAATTGACTCAAATTATATCAATTAGCATATCAGAAGCTTCTAAAGCCATGACAATTTTCTGGAATTTTCTAAGCAGTTTAAAGGCACAGTCAACTTAGTGTATGTAAACTTCTGACCCACTGGAATTGTGATACAGTGAATTATAAGTGAAATAATCTGTCTGTTAACAATTGATGGAAAAATTGCTTGTGTCATGCACAAAGTAGGTGTCCTAACCAACTTGCCAAAACTATAGTTTGTTAACAAGAGTGTTTGTGGAGTGGTTGAAAAACTAGTTTTAATGACTCCAACCTAAGTGTATGTATACTTCTGACTTCAACTGTATATTACACAGACAGATGCCAGAACTGCGCCTGTTCCTTCCCTAACCCCCCAACAGATGTCAACGAATGCCCAGGAACCCCACATCTCAAGGGTTAAAGGTCATTCAGAGGTCAGGGTGGAGTGCTGTAACTACTGAGCCACCTAGTGGCTGTTCCCCCACTGAGCCAATCCACTACGTGACCTGACCACCTGAAACCACCTGTTCTTGGTCTATGGACCCAACTCACCTTACTCAAGGTAGAAGTTGCCTTGAGCTGTTCTAGGATCAGTTTCCCCTCCTTATAGCCTAACCTTTACCATTGGCGGAAGAACTGCAAAAATGTACCTTAGATCAACGTCTCGGCCTAGTGGAAACTTTGTCCTACACCCAATGGGCTCTGCTGTGTGAGGTTTGGTTTGGGTTGGAGGGAGGGAGGGAGGGAGGTAGAGGGTTAGGTGCTCTCTCCCCCAGGCTCCTGTCCTGCCTCCTTCACCCTGCACCTGTGGAGCTGACAACTATCAACAGGATGGGGAGGGGGGTACAATTATGATCCTCTATTCTACACTCTGGAACTACGTGAGCCAAGCCCGACTACCAATTTTACCACAATCACTTACTATTTTTAGAAGCCATGTTGTCGTTGCCAGTCTAATTTTTATTTTTGCCAGCATTCTTTGGTCTGTATTTTGTATGTGTGCTTGAATCGTTTAACAAGCCATCTAGTGTCCCATCTCTCTGTTTCCTGTCTGTCTGTCTGTCTGACGATCATCTGTCCAAGCCCTCCCCAGTTTCTCTGCTGTTGAAATGCTGTGTTATTATTTCTCAAACGCAAGGCAACTCCTATCCACTTCATATAAAAGCTGGACTTTGATTTGACATGTTACAGAATCATTGGTTTTCATATACAGTTTTCCACATACAGTTAGTTGGAGAGTACATATAGCATAGCTGGAATCTTCAAGTTGTTGGACCTCGCTATTTTAACTCGACATTCTGTCGTTCGTTATCCATGCTATCCGTCGCTCCGGATGAGGCGACAGGTTTGGGACGGTAGCTGCTTTTCATCCATAGCTGTTAGTTTTGGGTACGGGGGAAGAGAGGTAGAGAAAGAGCGTATGGTACAGATCAGCAGATTGAGTCTATCTGGGTGTCGTGAAAAAGAGGAAATGTAACCTCTTAGCCTCTATTTTCTCTCTTTCTTCCTTGTCTTACTTTCTCCCTCAGTTAAGCAGTCAATGTCGAAAGAGGCAAGATCATTTTTCCAATCTCCTGCTCTGTCTCCCTGAGGTTGATTTGACTTTGCACATTCAGTCAGCCTGCTCACTATTTGGTACATGTATATCAAGGCTTGCTCCAGCATTAACATCAACTCTTCAGATACACAAAGTTAAAGTCCTGTTGGGAAAATACAACTGTGGAGGTCAATGGATCATTGCCATATTAAAGTCTCCATTGTAGGTCTTCCTGAATTGTTAGTAGTCTCCAGTTTAAGGAGAAGACATACTAACATACATACATCATTATTAGGCATCAGATGGAAGAAAATGTCCTGGAACGGGGAGGGACTACCTGGACTTGTCCAATAAGGAATGATCATTTCCGTTTTTCATTGCCCGTTCTAATGAACAGGATCTTGAAGAGGAAGTGAGTTTGTTTTAGCGTTGGAGGAGTTGTTTGAGCATTCAGTTAGGTTGGTGCGTCAACCTCCGAAAACAGAGCATCTGCACTGCTGTCCCTAAGGGACGCCCCAACACATTAGAGAACAAATGTAGCTTTTTAATAACAAATTGGGATGTTTTATTGGACATGCGCACACACACACACACACACACACACACACACACACACTGAAGAGGCCCCTGCAATATGGTGATGCAATGGCGGAATGTAGTGTTTTCTTCCCTCTCCGGCAATCTTGGTGCGCTGTGTGCCATAATGCACAGGGAGCCGTGAGACTATGTGAAGTCACAACTATTATTCATGTTTTACGCCGTAGTCGTCAGACTTCTAGCCTGTTTGACACTGTACAGTGTTCAGTCTGGTTTAACCAGGCTATCAGACTTCTAGCCTGTTTGACACTGTACAGTGTTCAGTCTGGTTTAACCAGGCTATCGGACTTCTAGCCTGTTTGACACTGTACAGTGTTCAGTCTGGTTTAACCAGGCTATCAGACTTCTAGCCTGTTTGACACTGTACAGTGTTCAGTCTGGTTTAACCAGGCTATCAGACTTCTAGCCTGTTTGACACTGTACAGTGTTCAGTCTGGTTTAACCAGGCTATCAGACTTCTAGCCTGTTTGACACTGTACAGTGTTCAGTCTGGTTTAACCAGGCTATCAGACTTCTAGCCTGTTTGACACTGTACAGTGTTCAGTCTGGTTTAACCAAGCTATCAGACTTCTAGCCTGTTTGACAGGATATCAGACTGTACAGTTCTGGTTTAACCAAGCACTGTACAGTGTTCAAACCAGGCTATCAGACTTCTAGCCTGTTTGACACTGTACAGTGTTCAGTCTGGTTTAACCAGGATATCAGACTTCTAGCCTGTTTGACACTGTACAGTGTTCAGTCTGGTTTAACCAGGCTTGTTCTGGTTTAACCAGGCTATCAGACTTCTAGCCTGTTTGACACTGTACAGCCTGTTTGACACTGTACAGTGTTCAGTCTGGTTTAACCAAGCTATCAGACTTCTAGCCTGTTTGACACTGTACAGTGTTCAGTCTGGTTTAACCAGGCTATCAGACTTCTAGCCTGTTTGACACTGGACAGTGTTCAGCCTGTTTGACTGTACAGTTTAACCAGGCTATGTTTGACACTGTACAGTGTTCTAGCCTGTTTGACACTGTACAGTGTTCAGTCTGGTTTAACCAGGCTATCAGACTTCACAACACAAATCCCAATTTTGTAGCTGAAACAATTCACTTGTTCCTTCTCCTGCCAGAGGTTGAAAGAGGAGACATTCTTAAACACGGGGGGGGGGGGGGTACAGTGTTCAGTCTGGTTTAATGATTTATCAGACTTCTAGCCTGTTTGACTATAAACTTTGCATGTGTTCTAATGTAGTGTCCCAGGAAATAATGGAATTATGGAATAAGATCTTGAGCTCACCAAGTCTGCACGATGACTTAATAATATGGCTTTTTGACACCAGTCATGGCAAGTAAATAGCCTGACAATGTCATCATGATACATGCTGTCTCGTGCAATAAAACTACTTCTAACTTGTCGCATAGCCAACTAGTTGCCTAAATAGCATACCCATGACAGTGTCAGTACTTTAGGCATTATGACCATAATATAGTTCAAGTAGTCCACTGTTTTAGTCCAATTCTAACATGTACCAGAACACTTTCAGGATCATGTTGGTTCGCTCTCTGTGATTTCAGCCGTGTCGATTTCCATTCTCTGTGTTCATTTATTATAGTAAAAAAGGATTTTATCAAAGCACAAGAGACAACCTGCTGTATCGCAAATGTAAAACGTGTCCAAGTAAGATGGGATACATACTGTACATGTATGAGTGTGTAATCTGTGGATATGATGAGTACAGCGATTGTGAACATCCATTGGTTGATAGGTGACAGAAAAATTAATGTTTTTATATATTTTAGCCGAGCGGGACCGGCTTTTGTCAGACACTGAAACCTGCACTGAAAAATACCTGAAATCAAAAGGCACCTCAAATGTCAGTGTCATGAGGCTCTGTGACTTCACTTTGCATGTTGTGTGCTTACATGTTTTTGTTGTTGATAAATGTCTTTCTTGTTCATGTTCTCTCGCTGTCTCTGTGTTGTTCCATTGGATCATTCACCTCGTGTTGAGTTGTGGTGGTAGTGACTTCCTTGCAGAAGTGGCCCTGGTGTTTTCTATAGACTATGGCCAGTGGTGTGGACTATGTGGAAATCTCGACCCTTTGACTATTCACAGTCTCTGTCTATCTATCTGGTTCTTTCTTTGTAAACTGTACAGACTTCAACGCTATAATCCACACCAACTGAACCAACCGTTTTGATCCAACATATTGCTGTAACAAAAAATGGAACTCTTCTTATTTGGGCAGGAATGTTATATACTGTATAGAGTATTTTATTGATTTTGAGGAGAAAATCTATATCAAAAAAAAAAAAAAAGATGTATGTTTTTCATCTCAGGTTCCGATGGGCCAAGTAAATAAAAACTATTTAAAAAAAAATACAACTGTTAGTTTCTTAATATGTCCTCTACTTATGTATCAGCTTTCTCTTCTACCTACTCTACTGTTCAGTCAGAGAGTACAGGTAGTCAAAATGTCTGCATGCATTGTAAATGTGGCTGCAGTATGTTTATAGCATGCAACCACATGTCAATATTATTCTCTGTTTTCACTGGCCACAGTTCGAAGATATGTGCACTTTGCTCTTCAGAATCAGCTACTCTTCTTCCTTTGTCCACCAGAAAGCACTTCAGCATGTGAGGCTGGGGCAGAGGAATGTGCCTTGATAACCATGAACATGAGGTCATATGTCACCCAGAACCCCTTCCCAAACCACTTAACCCCCTAACAACCCTCTTACGTCTACCCCCTCCCAACCTCCGCCCCTGTTTATCACTGAACCTCAAAGCTCAAGCTTTGGAGCTTTGAGGAGCTGCCATTCACCCTCACCATCCCTCACTGGGGAGTCTCGAGTGAGGAAGAGACTAGAAAGAGACCAAGTGAAGAAGAAAAGTCTAGACCACATTCCTCTGAAACAGACCTGACAAGGTATTGTACATTTTGGTTGGTTTACAAGTTTACAAGCATTGTTATAATTTGTCTGCATAGTGGTTCAGTATAGTAATGTGTTTAGTTATTTAGAATGGACAGCCTGTCTGTCGTGATTTTCGACTATGGTATCAACTTGTGGTCAGAAACTCTTTGAGTTTGCTTTGCTCTCCTTGTGCCCTGTAGATATGAAAAATACTAATATACTGTAGTTATTTCAATTTGGCTCAATTCAAGATAGGACCAGGGTTTTTTCAGGGTGGAAAAATCAATTTTTTCACCTGTTCCTGTGATTGTCTCCATCCCCTCCAGATGTTGCTTATTTTCCCCAGTGTATTTATCCCTGTGTTTCCTGTCTCTCTATGCCAGTTCGTCTTGTATGTTTCTAAGTCAACCAGCATTTTTCCCATTCTACATGCTTTTTGCATTCTCCTTTTTCTAGTCCTCCCGGGTTTGACCCTTGCCTGTTTCTGGACTTTGGACCCACCTGCCTGACCATTCTGCCTTCCTTGACCACCAGCCACTCTGTACCTCCAGGACTCTGATCTGGTTTTGACCTTTTTGCCTGTCCATGACCATTCTCTTACCTACCCCTTTGGATTAATAAACATTGTTTCGCCTTGTGCCTTGATAATTATAAATTAATTATGCAATGCATTTTTTGCCTTGCACATATGCCTTATTCTGCACTGTTTCACACTTCTTTGAAACTGTATGTGAAGTTCCAGTAATTAACTTCTGTACCTCTACGCCATCTTGGATCAGATCCAAGATGGCGTAGCAGTGCAGACGTGTTTTGTTCGTCCTCTTGTGTACTTTTGTATTTTTCTTCTTTTTTTGTATATATTTTGATTTTATTTTCAATCTCTTTTCCATTTTAATTCAATTATAGCTTCCGGTAACCCACCTCACCCAATGTGATACGGAACCGCAATTATTTTTAATTTTTAGACCTTATAGCAAGAACCACCATTAGCTACAAGCTATTTAGTCATTGTTAGCCACTGCTAGCGGTCTTTACCTTCTGCACAGATACCAGCCCTTTTTTTTTTGCCTGGATAATACTCGCCAGCCAACCAGTATCGGACTTTCTCTCCACTACAACGCCGGATTCCTGCCGTAATCCCTGGACCATTACTCCTGATCTTCACAGCTAGCTAGCACCCACCGAGTTACCCAGTACCGAAGCTATCCCTGAGTCCCACCTCCCGGCCTACTCAGTTCACCCGGACTCCACCCAAACACGGCTAGAACCCACTACTCCACCTGAACCTTGCCGTAAGCTCTGGACCTTGGCACCGGATCACCGCTGCTACCGAGTGGCTATAGTGGCTAACGCCTTTGGCCCGAAGCTAGCACCAGTTAGCCGTGAGCCGGGCGCATCTCCCGGCTAGCAAACTAAATTACTACAACTACAATACCTCTTTCGCCATCTGGCTTGGATCCTTTGTCGACACTGCGCCCCGCCGTACCACCACGACTGATCTGCCGACAAATACTTAATCCGCTGTGCCTTCAACCTCCGTCGATAGTCGGAGCAGACGCTTCTACTAGCCCCGGGCTACTAACTTTAATCGCCGTGTCGCCCACGTGCTAGCGTAGTAGTGACTACTCCGCGGCTTCCCTGTTCCATCTTTTGCTTCCCCCTGGACCCTATGATCACTTGGCTACATAGCTGATGCCTGCTGGACTGTCCATTAATTACAGTACTCCATTCTGTTTATATTTTGTTCATCTGTCAGCCCCAGCCGTGAACTCAGGCTCTGTGTGTAGTTAACCGACCCTCTCTGCCCATTCATCGCCATTTTACCTGTTGTTGTTTTAGCTGATTAGCTGTTGTTGTCTCACCCGTTGTTGTCTTAGCTAGTTCTCCGAATCAACAACTGTGATTACTTTATGCCTCGCTGTATGTCTCTCTCAAATGTCAATATGCCTTCTATACTGTTGTTTAGGTTAGTTATCATTGTTTTAGCTTACAATGGAGCCCCTAGTTCCACTAATCATACCTCTGATACCTCCTTTGTCCCAACTCCCACACATGCGATGACATCACCCATTATAACCAGCATGTCCAGAGATACAACCTCTCTTATCATCACTCAGTGTCACACCCTGACCATAGTTTGCTTTGTATGTTTCTATGTTTTGGTTGGTCAGGGTGTGATCTGAGTGGGCATTCTATGTTGGATGTCTTGTTTGTCCATTTCTATGTCTGGCCTGATATGGTTCTCAATCAGAGGCAGGTGTTAGTCATTGTCTCTGATTGGGAACCATATTTAGGTAGCCTGGGTTTCACTGTGTGTTTGTGGGTGATTGTTCCTGTCTCTGTGTTTGCACCAGATAGGACTGTTTAGGTTTTCACTTTTCTTGTTTTGTTTTGTTTAGTCTGTTCATGTATAGTCGTCTTTATTAAAAACATGAATAACCACCACGCCGCATTTTGGTCCGCCTCTCCTTCACCACAGGAAAACTCTTACACTCAGTGCCTGGGCTTACCTCCGCTGTACCCGCACCCCACCATACCCCTGTCTGCACATTATGCCCTGAATCTATTCTACCACGCCCATAGATCTGCTCCTTTTATTCTTTGTCCCCAACGCTCTAGGCGACCAGTTTTGATAGCCTTTGGTTTCATGCATGTCAACATCAGAAGCCTGCTCCCTAAGTTTGTTTTACTCACTGCTTTAGCACACTCCACCAACCCTGATGTCCTTGCCGTGTCTGAATCCTGGCTTAGGAAGGCCAAAAGACCAAAATTTCTGAGATTTCCATACCCAACTACAAAATGTTCCATCAAGATACAAAGGTGGAGAAGTTGCAATCTACTGCAGAGATAGCCTGCAAAGTTCTGTCATACTTTCCAGGTCTATACCCAAACAGTTCGAACTTCTAATTTTAAAAATTAATCTCTCCAGAAATAAGTCTCTCACTGTTGCCGCCTGCTATCGTTCCCCCCTCTGCTCCCAGCTGTGCCCTGGACACCATTTGTAAATTGATCGCCCCCCATCTAGCTTCAGAGTTTGTTTTGTTAGGTGACCTAAACTGGGATATGCTTAACACCCCGGCAGTCCTACAATCTAAGCTAAATGCCCTCAATCTCACACAAATCATCAAGGAACACACCAGGTACAACCCTAAATCTGTAGACATGGGCACGCTCATAGACATTATCCTGACCAACTTGCCCTCCAAATACACCTCTGCTGTTTTCAATCAGGATCTCAGCGATCACTGCCTCATTGCCTGTATCCGCAATGGTTCTGCGGTCTAACGACCACCCCTCATCACTGTCAAACGCTCCCTAAAACACTTCTGCGAGCAGGTCTTTCTAATCGACCTGGCCCGGGTATCCTGGAAGGATATTGACCTCATCCTGTCAGTCGAGGATGCCTGGTCATTCTTTAAAAGTCGTTTCCTCACCAACTTAGATAAGCATGCCCCGTTCAAAAAATGCAGAACTAAGAACAGATAGGGATCTCGGACGATAAAAAAAGAGGTTGAACAGGCTGGTAATAGGGGTTGCAACAATGGCTGGATGCAGTCTATCACAGTGCCATCCGTTTTGTTACCAAATCACCTTATACCACCCACCACTGCGACCTGTATGCTCTAGTCGGCTGGCCCTCGCTACATATTTGTCACCAGACCCACTGGCTCCAGGTCATCTATAAGTCTATGCTAGGTAAAGCTCCGCCTTATCTCAGTTCACTGGTCACGATAACAACACCCACCCGTAGCACACGTTCCAGCAGGTATATCTCACTGATCATCCCCAAAGCCAACACCTCATTTGGTCACCTTTCCTTCCAGTTCTCTGCTGCCAGTGACTGGAACAAATTGCAAAAATCGCTGAAGTTGGAGACTTTTATTTCCCTCACCAACTTTAAACATCAGCTATCTGAGCAGCTAACCGATATCTGCAGCTGTACATAGTCGATCTGTAAATAGCCCACCCAGTCTACCTACCTCATCCCCATACTGTTTTTATTTTATATACTTTTCTGCTCTTTCGCACACCAATATCTCTACTTACACACCATCATCTGCTCATTTCTCACTCCAGTGTTAATCTGCTAAATTGTAATTTTTCGCTCCTATGGCCTATTTATTGCCTACCTCCTCATGCCTTTTGCACACACTGTATATATAGACTTTCTTTTTTTTCTACTGTGTCATTGACTTGTTTGTGTTATTGGCTTGTTTATTGTTTACTCCATGTGTAACTCTGTTGTTGTTGTCTGTGTCACACTGCTTTGCTTTATCTTGGCCAGATCTCAGTTGTAAATGAGAACTTGTTCTCAACTAGCCTACCTGGTTAAATAAAGGTGAAATAAATAAAAAATATATATATATACAGTTCAAAGTTACACAGGCATACACGGTATAGCCACTATGTGGGTAGACGTATACACCAGAGCATGTCAAGTTAATTTAGCCTTTAATTCATTTCTGCAGTGCTTTTGGAGCCAGTCCTATCAAATATAGAGTTTCAAGACATCTATCTCAGGGGGTACCTTCTCATGTTCACCAAGCTTCTGTAAGCCTCATTCTATATCAAACTTTTCTAAGAGAGCAATAAATATCAAAATATACAGTATATTGCACGGCATAATGTAAATGTATTTTCTAATACGGTTTAGAAATATAGCATTCTTATTACAATGTGATTATTATAGGTAAAGGTGATTTGTATTTTACAGAATAACTTACAGCATACGTTTTATGCATGTTATAAATACTATATAGAATGCACTCCACAAAAACAAAATGCAAAATCTTTATAAGTAAAGGCTCTATATTTTTGGCATATCCCTGTAATTCTCTGTATAAATCTCTGTATATATTTAGTGTATAGATTGTTATACAGTCATGTAGACCTTTGCAGGTGGGTCTAGAGACTTACAATACACACCCTGCAGTATGATACACACGCTAATGCAAGTGGCCACAGGGGGATGACTCATTGTTGCAGTTGGGATTTGGTGTCAAGGGCCACAGGCTGGTCGTGTCATTTCTGAGGTATCTCCTGCTGTTCCCTAATGGAGCTCTGTTCTCCAGGGTTTCCATTGCCAGGGTATTGCCACCCTGTTAGGGGAAATCTGTCATCAGTGCATCAGAATAGGAAATAATAGGATACCGGAGACCCAGTTACCCCCTTCAGCTTACAGTGCCTTCAGAGAGTAGTCCCACCCCTTGACTTTATCCACATTTTGTTGTGCTACAGCCTGAATTTAAAATAGATTATTTGAGATTTTGGGTCACTGGCATACACAAAATACTGCACAAAAACTGACACAGTAAAAGGGATCAAATCTGTATTTCAATATGACTATCTCAAAGTATGCAGTTACCAGGTTACAATATTGGCTATTATTTGGTTCAGAGCCTAACCTCTCTTGGCTCCCCCTCCTCAACCACGGCCCTCTTCCACAGTGACTGCCTTCCCTGTCTATTTTCACAATACCTCCCCCTTCCTCTGCCACTCTTTCTCATGCTGGTCTTCCAAGTCCTCTTCCTCTACTAAAGCCCTTGTTGACTTAGCTATAATGCTCTTAGTTAAACCAAAGACGGTATAGCAAACAAAACCATCTTTGGTTAAACCACAGGTTTTATCCAGTTAAACGTTACCTAGTTAGCTTCCTAGCTAGCTGACGTTAACCTAGCTTGCCTAATCAATAGCCTGCTTTAATAAATATCTACCAACTTCAATTTCAACATTTAAATCATAGTTGATTAGCTAGCTAGCTAGTTGGTTGGTTTCTCTACTTAAACGCAATCGAACTTACCTCTTTATTGTCAGCGATTGTTCACCTTTCACCGACCACTTTCATCTTCGGTGGTCAAAATTCCGGTAAGAGAGCCTGACCAAGTAGACTGCTGCTACAGGGTATGTTCATTGGCTAGAATTTTCCCCTGTTCTAAAATTATGGCAGAGAGGACGAGGCGAAGCGAGAGGGATAACTTACACCAAAATCCGTCTTCTCCAGCAGGTGGTGTTTTTTTTATTCGCTCACCAAGCGAAGAGTTTTTGGTCAATGAGTGTCAAATTTGGTTAACAAAAAAGCGTATGCCTTATTTTCTAAGTGTGGCTAATTTGATTGAATATAAGTTTTGTAATGATTAGGTTGTTATGAGTATACTGATATTAGTAGGACACGTAACATCCCAGGCAACTTTGAGAAAAAACATTTTATATCGGAGTGCCTGATCGTCACTACGTAGTAACCACAGCCACAAATTCATAAACCCTTTCTATTTTTACAATTAATCTTCTTAAAATGTGATTCTAAACCTAACCTTAACCACACTGCCAACCTTTATGTCTAACCTTAAAGCCAAAAAGCAAATTTTGGTTTAAATGTTTTTTTTTTACGATATAGCCAACTGCCTTCCCATTATTTTCATTGTTAGAGCAGTCACTAGTATCTGGTCAATATAATGGATAATCTGTGATGATAGTCAGCAGGGTTTGGAGGGTTTCCACTAGATTTCACAGCCACAAAGTAAAAACTGGCAACAACAAAAATGCTTTTTGGTTTTAATTTAAGGTTAGGATTATGCATAAAGCTAGCAGTGTGTTTAAGGTTAGGATTAAAATCAGATTTGAAGAAGAAATTGTAGAATTGGGCAGGGTTTAACTATAATTATGACTTTGTGGCTGTTTGAACTAGTGACAACCATTTTGGAGAGCAAACTGAAAAAATGGTGTGAGAGGGAGAAGAGACATCCATGTGGAGACAAAGCGTATTTGTGAGAGTGCAGTAATTTCTAAATTACTGCACTTTTTTCAGGTGAACAAAAAGCTCTGCTCTCTAATTAATTTACTGGCTACTAAAAACAATCCAATCCCGATTAGGAGGCAAATTAATTTTAGTGTGATTAGTAGGCTGGTTTCAGGACCATGCGGACGGCTCAGAGTTGACGGGAAGGCTACTTGCCGAGCTAGCTAAGAGCACTGAGGTATGGAGCTGTACACCACTCATGTTTCCTGGTCTTCAACGCTGTATGGTGAAAGGAGGTAGGTAGGTCAGTGTAATTCGGGGTTTGACAATTCAGTCAAAATCAAATCAAAATGTATTTGTCACATGCGCCGAATACAACAAGTGTAGACCTTAACGTGAAATGGTAATTTACAAGCCCTTGACATCTAATGACTCCCCATCCCGCATGCGGGAGTGTAATCATCGCCTGACACTAATTAGCATAACGCAACGGACATAAATATTCCTAGAAAATATTCCTATTCATGAAAATCACAAATGAAATATATTGAGACACAGCTTAGCCTTTTGTTAATCACCCTGTCATCTCAGATTTTCAAAATATGCTTTACAGCCAAAGCTAGACCAGCATTTGTGTATGTTTATCGATAGCCTAGCATAGCATTTTGTCCAGCTAGCAGCAGGTAACTTGGTCACGGAAATCAGAAAAGCAATCAAATTAAATTGTTTACCTTTGATGAGCTTCAGATGTTTTTACTCACGAGACTCCCAGTTAGATTGCAAATGTTCCTTTTATCCAAAAATATTATTTTTGTAGGCGAAATAGCTCCTTTTGTTCTTCACGTTTGGCTGAGAAATTGCCCGGAAATTGCAGTCACGAAAACCGCGAAAAATATTCAAAATTAGCTCCATAATATCGACAGAAACATGGCAAACATTGTTTATAATCAATCCTCAAGGTGTTTTTCAAATATCTATCCGATAATATATCCATGGGGACAATTCGTTTTTCAGTAGGACCGATTGGAGTAATGGCTACCTCTGTATTTTATGCGAGAGTCACTCTGGGAGCCATCAGGTGACCACTTGCGCAATGTAGCCGCTTACGGGTATTCTTCAACATAAATGCGTAAAACTACGTCACAATGCTGTAGACACCTTCGGGAATACGGAGAAGGAGTAATCTGGTTGATAGCCCATTCACTGCTCAATAGGGACGCATTGGAACGCAGCGCTTTCAAAACATGAGGCACTTCCGGATTGGATTTTTCTCAGGCAATATTTTCGCCTGCAATATCAGTTCTGTTATACTCACAGACAATATTCTTACAGTTTTGGAAACTTTAGAGTGTTTTCTATCCTACGCTGTCAATTATATGCATATTCTAGCATCTTGTCCTGGCAAAAAGTTTTTTTTCCAAAAATGAAAATACTGCTGCCCCCTAGTCACAACAGGTTTTAAACTACAATACAGTTCAAAAAGAGTTAAGAAAATATTTACCAAAAAACTAAAGTAAAAAATTTGAAAAGGTAACACAATAAAATAATAATAACGAGGCTATATACAGGGGGTAACGAAACCGAGTCAGTGTGCGGGGGTACATGTTACTTGAGGTAATTTGTACATGTAGGTAGAGGTGAAGTGACTATATATAGATAATAAACAGTGAGTAGCAGCAATGTACAAAACAAATGGAGGGGAGGGGTCAAGGTAAATAGTCCGGTGGCCATTTGATTAATTGTTCAGCATTTGATTGGCTTGGGGGTAGAAGCTGTTAAGGAGCCTTTTGGTCCTAGACTTGGCGCTCCGGTACCACTTGCCGTGCGGTAGCAGAGAAAACTGTCTATGACTTGGGTGACTGACCTTTTATGGGCTTTCCTCTGACACCGCCTATTATATATAGTTGAAGTCGGAAGTTTACATACACCTTAGCCAAATACATTTAAACTCAGTTTTTCACAATCCAAGTAAAAAATCCCTGTCTTATGTCAATTATCACTTTATTTTAAGAATGTGAAATGTCAGAATAATAGTAGAGAGAATGATTTATTTCAGCTTTTATTTCTTTCATCACATTCCAAGTGGGTCAGAAGTTTACATACTAAATGAGTGTATTTTGTAGCATTGCCTTTAAATTGTTTAACTTGGGTAAAACATTTTGGGTAGCCTTCCATAAGCTTCCCAAAATAAGTTGGGTGAATTTTGGACCATTCCTCCTGACAGAGTGGGTTTAACTGAGTCAGGTTTATAGGCCTCCTTGCACACGCTTTTTCAGTTCTGCCCACACATTTTCTATGGGATTGAGGTCAGGGCTTTGTGATGGCCACTCCAATACCTCCAATACGTTGTTGTCCTTAAGCCATTTTGCCACAACTTTGGAAGTATGCTTGGGGTCATTGTCCATTTGGAAGATCCCTTTGTGACCAAGCTTTAACTTCCTGACTGATGTCTTGAGATGTTGCTTCACTATATCCACATAATTTCCCTCCATCATGATGCCATCTATTTTGTGAAGTGCATCAGTCCCTCCTGCAGCAAAGCACCCCCACAACATGATGATGTGGCTTGCAAGCCTCCTACTTTTTCCTCCAAACATATTAGTTTGGTCATTATGGCCAAACAGCTCTATTTTTGTTTCATCAGACCAGAGGACATTTCTCCAAAAAGTACAATCTTTGTCCTCATGCGCAGTTTTTTCCTGTCATAAAAGATGGTAGCAACAACTTTATGTACAAAATAATTTAAAAAATAAATTACAAACAATGCTTAAAAAAATAACAAAATAGCATAGTTGGTTAGGAGCATGTAAAATGTCACCTCTTTGGAGCCATCAGTCTCTGCCTACTCCTCAGCAGCTCTCTGAACGAGCCTTGTAGTGCAGAAAATACCCATTAAACCACCTGCTGCAGCAGCCTGGTGGACTTTATGGAGGAAGCCATGTCGCCGGCAGATTTTCCACCCAGCCATTTCTTAGAGGTCACAATGAGCCCTGCTCTCACAAGCCTGGCCAGCAAGCTGGCAGAGGTCACCACTCTGGTCCCGATAGGTGGGTTGTGAAACAGTGGCTCCTCCATTATCCATGCTCCTGGCCATGAAACGTCTCTGTAAACAGATAGTCTTGTTCCACATCCAAAGCACAGTGAGTTGGAACGGAGTAATGGTTGACATATCGACTTGCTACAGATCCAACCGGAAGAAGTGCCTGTTGTTCCCAAGGTCCCCTGCTCTCCCCAGAGAAAAAGAGAGAGAGGTCAAGTTGACAGCTAATAAAGGAGTAAATAGTGACATCATCACGGCAAAGATAGAGCCTGATGCAGAGACCCCACATAAACATAAAATAATGGGGGAACAATGCCCCTGATCCCATCTAATAGTGTTCATCTCCATTGTATCTGTTGTGTATGATAAACTAATGAAGCTGTGTACATTTGTGGTGCCTGTGCATTTAGTTTTAATACTGAATCATTCACTTTGTTTGCCTTTAAAGCCTACTTGTTATGTTATTTGCGTCTGAATAGTGAAACTGAAAACATTTATGCATGTTTTTTTATACTATAAACCTCTTACACAAATAAGTGAAATTTCCAAAAGTGTTTAAATTGCCCATTGTTATCTGAAGTTGAATTATGAATCATTCTGTGTCAAAACCGAGGAGTGCAGATGTGGTATCCATTCCATCACATTGACTCGATCTTGAATAGATCTACATCTCTCTCTAGTGGATTAAAATCGTAAATGCACTCTTGTGCATCATTTTAAAATTGCTATTTTTAAAGGCTCACTAAGGTTATTTAGGCCTACAGAAAATTATATCTAAACTGGAGATTATGTAAAGCATATAAAATCTTTCCAGGTACCTCAACTCCACAATGATTTCATCCACGGATTTGAGAGCAGATTCCAGTTCTGGCTCCTTCCATGCAGTCCATACTTTAAAAATGCACATTTTGGTTAACCTTTACCATGTTCCTATGTCTGTCCACTGTTGCTACGTGACTTTCTTTGTTTGCCGAAATCCATACTGTTTAATAAATCCTTACTCAAATGCAACCACCTGTTTCCTAATCAGCGCTAATACACGCGTCAATTGAATCTCAACAAGGAAACAGTCTGTGTTTGTATTTGATTACATTTTTATTATAAAGTACGGGTTTCAGCAAACGAAAGGCACGCAACAACAGAGAGCTAACATAGGTACACGTAAGGGTTTAAGAATTTACATTTTGAAGCATCAACAGTAGGGTGGCAGGTAGCCTAGTGGTTAGAGCGTTGGGCCAGTAACTGAAAGGTTGCTGTCTCGAATCCCCGAGCTGACAAAGTAAAAACCTGTCAGTCTGCCCCTGAACAAGGCAGTTAACCCACTTCTCACCGGCAGTCCGTCATTGTAAATAAGAATTTGTTCATAACTGACTTGCCTAGTAAAATAAAGGTAAAAAAATTATAATAATAAAAACATGTCAAACTCCATAGCCACTCAAAGGAGTCGGCTGTTAATTTAAAAAACTCAAGTCTACGCCCAACTCTGTGGATGAAAACAGTGGAATGGGTTCCAGGGAAAGTTTCTATGCAAGAACTGCAACTACCTGACGAAACGGGAAGGGTCTGCGACTCAAGCAAATTCAGCAGCGTGTGTTTATACTTCAAGAGTTAGAATGACCGATACCAAGAGGTAATTGACTATTGATGGATCATTTATTGATAGATTACCGGGTAGCCTATCATGTGTCCATGGTCTCTCCCCTGCCTTGTGTTGATGTTATCCCAAAATGAATACACTGAATGTCCCCATGGGTTTTACAATGACTATTGCGGACCAGGACACGCTATGGCATTCAAATATGCACGGAGTGACTGATTCAGATGTGGTCAAGGCCATGATGATTTTATGTGTCTCATAACTCTATTGTCACAGTTAACATGATGTTTACTTATCGGCTGTAATAACATACTAAAGGAATATGCCGTTCCATTATGTGCATGCTTTTAAAAACATTCTCATCTGGATCTGTTTCCAATAACATATCGAACAGAACTATATATTCTCTACTGATATTTCAAGTTGAATAAGTAGGCCTTATTCAAAGCTTTATTATATTAGATACATTGTAACGTGTGTTTCACGGGCTTCCTGAACCTCCCTGCCTCTGCCCCCTCCCTCAACTCTCTCCATACATGACAGGCCAAATTATCCACTCTGAAAATAGGGGATCTGTGCCTCACAGTGGTCAGAAGTGGTCCTTCGGATTGGGTAGCACAACAATGTAAAATGGCTAAGACACGTTCCATTTGTTTGACGTGGAATTTGATCCCATCTGATATGAATAGGGGTCTGATCCCTAATACCTTTGCCTTTGATGTATTAACCCCCCTTTACATTTTTTTTATATTGGATCCCTTTTCAACCCCTCCATGTCCAAACCCACTGGCCACCCATACACTTACCTTTTAATAGACATAGTTGCATTGAGTGAAGGGTGTCATGTTTATATTACATACATTTCCAGATAAATCTGTGGTTATCTCATTCTCATTGGAAAGACATAGTACAAATGTGTGTAAAAAAATAAAGGTCTACTTTTTATTCTCCCTGTCAAGTTCAAAATGTAAAAAAGCTTTCAGCGTGGCAGGAAAGGTTTCTATAGCAACACGAGGATGATGCTTTAAAATAACTCTCTCTATCTACCTCTTCATAGTGCCCCAGCCCCAGGGAGAAAGGGCTTGGCCTCCACGTCTCAGAAAGAGATGTTTGAGAAAATGGAGGAATGGTTCAAATTCTGAGCCAGTTGCAGAAAGCAGTCTGGTCTGGTTTCAGATGCACAAACACTCACACGCTGGGTGAGGTTATTATGAAGAGACAATGAAATAAATGTGGTTATTTGCTTGAACATGACACTTGTCATGAACTCCATTATGTATTGTACTGGTTCCATGAACCAAAAGGGTTCTCTGTTTAGAAGTGGGTGTCCTGTCCTCACACGTTCTTTCCTTTCCTAATGGGAAAAACAGGTGACACCTGGAGCTGGGTGGAGATATTCACCAAGATAAGTGAAACAGATAAATGCGTGACAAGAGGAATCTTCCTCAGTTATGTCATGATGAAGCACCACCTTATTGTACAGACAGAGGATTTGAGATAATTTAAAAGATTGTTATTAAAAAGGTGTTCCCCACGGTTTCGATTTTCTATTATATTTTCTGAACAAAATGTATCCTGGACACTGGGGAATTGAGTTGGTGATGGTGTGGCCAGAGGTGGTGGATGGGCCCATCATGAGGTCCCCTCTGACAAACTTTTGTCCCAGGACGAAGATATACATCAGTGCCTAGAAGGCCCTCTACCATCAGTTCTTTAAGGAGATAGTGGAGACCGAGAAAGCAGCTAAGCCAGATCTCGTGGTTGGATTTCACCCAGGTGAGAAGCTCTGCCATTGTGCAATGTCCTGCTTTTCCACTTTCCAAACTAAAGAAAATAGAATTTACTTGATCATTTTGTGTTAGCTAAAACTCTAATTACTGTTTGTCAAACGAATGGACAAGAAACAGATTATGGATTTTCCTGGTTGTCAACTTCGTGGTTTTGAGGTTGCAGCTTTGCATAGTACCTGTGAGCTGCACTGGTGGAGCTGTTCTTGTGTGAGCTAAGTTCTGTTTGACTTCCTCTGTCTCCTAAAGGGTTTGATGCCAGTCAAGGCCTGGATCAGGGCTGGCTACCAACATTGCTGCTCCTTAGGGACTACAAGATCCCTTCCCTGTTTACTGCGCTAGAGTAAGCACCACATAACCCTCATTTTACCCTCCAGATTTGCTGCTATAGCATATAGTATTCTCCATCTTTAACAGATTAGCACTTTAACAATGCTCACTTTTATGGCTTAATACCATGTTGCATACCTACTGTAAAATATGATGGTGGATCTTTGACTCTTCCTATAGGCATTTCGTCATCTCGTCATTTCTGGTCACAACTTGTAGACTAGTTTACGTGTTGCTGTGCATTTTGTTGCCAACCTTACTTTGCTACCTGACAACTTTACAGTTTTAACTTTTTTTACCGTTTATATTTTTAGTTTTTCCCTCACTCAACTTTTTTTTCATTCAACTTTTTCACTCCGGACGCTTTATCTGGTTCGTCAGGACCTCCAACACCCGAAGCTAAGAAGTAACATTAACGTGATGCCTTCTAATTGCAGTTGCTGTACACTTAATATACAGGAGAACGATCGCCTTACGGCGAGGATAGCTGTGCTGCAAGCCCATCTTTAGACGCAATCGTTAGGCAAGGGTAATTTCAGTGTAGGAAAGGATGAAACAGCGTCTGTGCCACCAGTAAGTACAGATAGTAACGTTAGTATAAATCCCCTCCCACGGTCCCCGCAGCCGGACAACTTTCTCATGGCTTCTGGAGGGAAATGCTGTAGGAATGCTCAACCGGTGTCGCTCATTCAGTCGACAGAAACTTTCTACCGGTTTTCCCCATTAAGCAGCGAGTAGGCGTCTGAGGCCGAGCCTTCTCTTGTCTCTACCCCTCCCGTTACGGGGTTTGAGACACCGAAGCTTCCCACCATTAGCTCTGACAAATTGAAAACTCTAGTCATTGGCGACTCCTTTACTAGCAGTATTAGACTTAAAACAAATCATCCAGCGATCATACACTGTTTACCAGGGGGCAGGGCTACCGACGTTAAGGCTAATCTGAAGATGGTGCTGGCTAAAGCTGAAACTGGCGAGTGTAGAGAGTATAGAGATATTGTTATCCATGTCGGCACCAACGATGTTAGGATGAAACAGAGGTCACCAAGCGCAACATAGCTTCAGCTAGGAAGATGTCGGCATCGAGTAATTGTCTCTAGCCCCCTCCCAGTTAGGGGGAGTGATGAGCTCTACAGCAGAGCCTCACAACTCAATCGCTGGTTGAAAACTGTTTTCTGCCCCTCCCAAAAGATGTAGATAATTTGGCCCTCTTTCTGGGACTCACCCACAAACAGGACCAAGCCTGGCCTGCTGAGGAGTGACGGACTCCATCCTGGCTGGTGGGGTGCTCTCATCTTATCTACCAACATAGACAGGGCTCTAACTCCTCTAGCTCCACAATAAAATACGGTGCAGGACAGGCAGCAGGCTCTTAGCCAGTCTACCAGCTTAGATGAGTCTGCCACTAGCACCGTTCATGTCGTCAGCTCAGCTATCCCCATTGAGACAGTGTCTGTGCCTTGACATAGGTTTGGCAAAACTAAACATGGCAGTGTTTGCCTTAGAAATCTCACTAGGATAAAGACCTCCTCCATTCCTGCCATTATTGAAAGAGATCGTGATACCTCACATCTCAAAATAGGGCTACTTAATGTCAGATCCCTCACTTCAAAGGCAGTTATAGTCAATTAACTAATCACTGATAATAATCTTGATGTGATTGGCCTGACTGAAACATGGCTTAAGCCTGATGAATTTACTGTGTTAAATGAGGCCTCACCTCCTGGTTACACTAGTGACCATATCCCCCGTGCATCCCGCAAAGGCGGAGGTGTTGCTAACATTTACGATAGCAAATTTCAATTTACAAAAAAATACGTTTTCGTCTTTTGAGCTTCTAGTCATGAAATCTATGCAGCCAACTCAATCACTTTTTATAGCTACTGTTTACAGGCCTCCTGGGCCATACACAGCGTTCCTCACTGAGATCCCTGAATTCCTATCGGACCTTGTAGTCATAGCTTATCATTTTCTAATTTTTTGTGATTTTAATATTCACATAGAAAAGTCCCCAGACCCACTCCAAAAGGCTTTCGGAGCCATCATCGACTCAGTGGGTTTTGTCCAACATGTCTCTGGACCTACTCACTGTTACAGTCATACTCTGGACCTAGTTTTGTCCCATGGAATTAATGTGGATCTTAATGTTTTTCCTCATAATCTTGGACTATCGGACCACCATTTTATTACGTTTGCAATCGCTACAAATAATCTGCTTAGACCCCAACCAAGGAGCATCAAAGTCGTGCTATAAATTCTCAGACAACAAAAATATTCCTTGATGCCCTTCCAGACTCCCTCTGCCTACCCAAAGACGTCAGAGGACAAAAATCAGTTAACCACGTAAATGAGGAACTCAATTTAACCTTGCGCAATACCCTAGATGCAGTTGCACCCCTAAAAACTAAAAACATCTAGCTCCCTGGTATACAGAAAATACCCAAGCTCTGAAGCAAGCTTCCAGAAAATTGGAACGGAAATGGCGCCACACCATCTTCCGACTAGCTTGGAAATCAAATCAAATCAAATCAAATTTTATTTGTCACATACACATGGTTAGCAGATGTTAATGCGAGTGTAGCGAAATGCTTGTGCTTCTAGTTCCGACAATGCAGTAATAACAAGTAATCTAACTAACAATTCCAAAACTACTGTCTTGTACACAGTGTAAGGGGATAAAGAATATGTACATAAGGATATATGAATGAGTGATGGTACAGAGCAGCATAGGCAAGATACAGTAGATGGTATCGAGTACAGTATGTACAAATGAGATGAGTATGTAACACGCATAGTTTAAAGTGGCTAGTGATACATGTATTACATAAGGATACAGTCGATGATATAGAGTACAGTATATACGTATGCATATGAGATGAATAATGTAGGGTAAGTAACATTATATAAGGTAGCATTGTTTAAAGTGGCTAGTGATATATTTACATCATTTCCCATCAATTCCCATTATTAAAGTGGCTGGAGTTGAGTCAGTGTCAGTGTGTTGGCAGCAGCCACTCAGTGTTAGTGGTGGCTGTTTAACAGTCTGATGGCCTTGAGATAGAAGCTGTTTTTCAGTCTCTCGGTCCCAGCTTTGATGCACCTGTACTGACCTCGCCTTCTGGATGATAGCGGGGTGAACAGGCAGTGGCTCGGGTGGTTGATGTCCTTGATGATCTTTATGGCCTTCCTGTGACATCGGGTGGTGTAGGTGTCCTGGAGGGCAGGTAGTTTGCCCCCGGTGATGCGTTGTGCAGACCTCACTACCCTCTGGAGAGCCTTACGGTTGAGGGCAGTGCAGTTGCCATACCAGGCGGTGATACAGCCCGCCAGGATGCTCTCGATTGTGCATCTGTAAAAGTTTGTGAGTGCTTTTGGTGACAAGCCAAATTTCTTCAGCCTCCTGAGGTTGAAGAGGCGCTGCTGCGCCTTCTTCACGATGCTGCCTGTGTGAGTGGACCAATTCAGTTTGTCTGTGATGTGTATGCCGAGGAACTTAAAACTTGCTACCCTCTCCACTACTGTTCCATCGATGTGGATAGGGGGGTGTTCCCTCTGCTGTTTCCTGAAGTCCACAATCATCTCCTTAGTTTTGTTGACGTTGAGTGTGAGGTTATTTTCCTGACACCACACTCCGAGGGCCCTCACCTCCTCCCTGTAGGCCGTCTCGTCGTTGTTGGTAATCAAGCCTACCACTGTTGTGTCGTCCGCAAACTTGATGATTGAGTTGGAGGCGTGCGTGGCCACGCAGTCGTGGGTGAACAGGGAGTACAGGAGAGGGCTCAGAACGCACCCTTGTGGGGCCCCAGTGTTGAGGATCAGTGGGGAGGAGATGTTGTTGCCTACCCTCACCACCTGGGGGCGGCCCGTCAGGAAGTCCAGTACCCAGTTGCACAGGGCGGGGTCGAGACCCAGGGTCTCGAGCTTGATGACGAGCTTGGAGGGTACTATGGTGTTGAATGCCGAGCTGTAGTCGATGAACAGCATTCTCACATAGGTATTCCTCTTGTCCAGATGGGTTAGGGCAGTGTGCAGTGTGGTTGAGATTGCATCGTCTGTGGACCTATTTTGGCGGTAAGCAAATTGGAGTGGGTCTAGGGTGTCAGGTAGGGTGGAGGTGATATGGTCCTTGACTAGTCTCTCAAAGCACTTCATGATGACGGATGTGAGTGCTACGGGGCGGTAGTCGTTTAGCTCAGTTACCTTAGCTTTCTTGGGAACAGGAACAATGGTGGCCCTCTTGAAGCATGTGGGAACAGCAGACTGGTATAGGGATTGATTGAATATGTCCGTAAACACACCGGCCAGCTGGTCTGCGCATGCCGTCTGGGGATGCCGTCTGTCCTCGTGCTCCTAGACCTTAGTGCTACTTTTGATACCATCGATCGCCACATTCTTTTTGAGAGATTGGAAACCCAAATTGGTCTACAAGTTCTGGCCTGGTTTAGTTCTTATCTGTTGGAAAGATTGTCTCTGTGAATCAACTGTAAATTTCGGTTTTCTCAAGGTTCCATTTTAGGACCACTATTGTTTTCACTATATATTTTACCTCTGTCATTCGAAAACATAATGTTAACTTTCACTGCTATGCAGATGACACACAGCTGTACATTTCAATGAAACATGGTGAAGCCCCAACATTTCCCTCGCTAGAAGCCTGTGTTTCAGACATAAGGAAATGGATGGCTGCAAACTTTCTACTATAAAACTCGGACAAAACAGCTTGTTCTAGGTCTCAAGAAACAAAGAGATCGTCTGTTGAATCTGACAATTAATCTTGATGGTTGTACAGTCGTCTCAAATAAAACTGTGAAGGACCTCAGCGTTATTCTGGACTCTGATCTCTCTTTTGACGAACATATCAAGACTGTTTCAAAGACAGCTTCGTAACATTGCAAAAATCAGAAACTTTCTGTCCAAAAATAATGCAGGAAAATTAATCCATGCTTTTGTTACTTCTAGGTTAGACTACTGCAATGCTCTACTTTCCGGGCTACCCGGATAAAGCACTATATAAACTTCAGTTAGTGCTAAATACGGCCGCTAGAATCCTGACTAGAACCAAAAAATGTGATCATATTACTCCAGTGCTAGCCTCCCTACACTGGCTTCCTGTTAAGGCAAGGTCTGATTTCAAGGTTTTACTGCTAACCTACAAAGCATTACATGGGCTTGCTCCTACCTATATTTCCGATTTGGTCCTGCCGTACATACCTACACGTACGCTACGGTCACAAGACGTAGGCCTCCTAATTGTCCCTAGAATTTCTAAGCAAACAGCTGGAGGCAGGGCTTTCTCCTATAGAGCTCAATTTTTATGGAATGGTCTGCATGTGAGAGACGCAGACTCGGTCTCAACTTTTAAGTCTTTACTGAAGACTCATCTCTTCAGTGGGTCATATGATTGAGTGTAGTCTGGCCCAGGAGTGTGAAGGTGAACGAAAAGGCTCTGGAGCAACGAACCACCCTTGCTGTCTCTGCCTGGCCGGTTCCCCTCTCTCCACTGGGATTCTCTGCCTCTAACCCTATTACAGGGGCTGAGTCACTGGCTTACTGGTGCTCGTCCATGCCGTCCCTAGGAGGAGTGCGTCACTTGAGTGGATTGAGTCACTAACATGATCTCCCTATCTGGGTTGGCTCCCCCCTTGGGTTGTGCCGTGGCGGAGATCTTTGTGGGCTATACTCAGCCTTGTCTCAGGATGGTAAGTTGGTGGTTGAAGATATCCCTCTAGTGGTGTGGGGGCTGTGCTTTGGCAAAGTGGGTGGGGTTATATCCTTCCTGTTTGGCCCTGTCTGGGGGTATCATTGGATAGGGCCACAGTGTCTCCTGACCCCTCCTGTCTCAGCCTCCAGTATTTCTGCTGCAGTAGTTTATGTGTCGGGGGGCTAGGGTCAGTTTGTTATATCTGGAGTACTTCTCCTGTCTTATCTGGTGTCCTGTGTGAATTTAAGTATGCTCTCTCTAATTCTCTCTTTCTCTCTTTCTTTCTCTCTCTCGGAGGACCTGAGCCCTAGGACCATGCCTCAGGACAACTGTTCTGCCTGCGGCTATGGAACCCTGACCTGTTCACCGGATGTGCTACCTCTCCCAGACTTGCTGTTTTCAACGCTCTAGAGACAGCAGGAGTGGTAGAGATACTCTTAATGATTGGCTATGAAAAGCCAACTGACATTTACTCCTGAGGTGCTGACTTGTTGCACCGTCGACAACTACTGTGATTATTATAATTTGACCATGCTGGTCATTTATGAACATTTGAACATCTTGGCCATGGTCTGTTATAATCTCCACCCGGCACAGCCAGAAGAGCACTGGCCACCCCTCATAGCCTGGTTCCTCTCTAGATTTCTTCCTAGGTTTTGGCCTTTCTCTGGAGTTTTTCCTAGCCACCATGCTTCTACACCTGCATTGCTTGATGTTTGGTGTTTTAGGCTGGGTTTCTGTACAACACTTTGAGATATCAGCTGATGTAAGAAGGGCTATATAAATACATTTGATTTGATTTGCATTGTATAATGTAGCTAGCTTGTATACAGTGCCTTCTGAAAGTTTTCACACCCTTTCAATTTTTCCACATTTTGTTGTGTTACAAAGTGGGATTAAAATGGATTTAATTGTAGTTTTTTTGTCATCAATCTACACCAAATATAGAAAAATCATATAAATAGTTAAGAATTAACAAAATATCTCAAACTAATATTTTAGAAACACCTTTGGCAGCATTTACAGTTGGTAGTCTTTTGGGGTAAGTTTCTAAGGGCATTGCACACCTTGTGCAATATTTGTCCATTATTATTTTTTAAATGCTTCAAGCTCTGTCAAGTTGGTTGTTAATCATTGCTAGACAGCCATTTTCAAGTCTTGCCATAAATTTTCCAGGAGATTTAAGTCAAAACGGTAACCATGCCATTTAGGAACATTCAATGTTGTGTTGGTAATCAACTCCAGTGTATATTTTGCCTTGTGCTTTAGGTTATTGTCCTGCTCAAAGGTGAATTTGTTGTTTGCTGTTTATTTAAACACTGAGAAACTCCCCAGTTCTTGTCGATGACAAGCATACACATAACATGCTGCAGCTATCACCATGCTTTAAAATATGAAGAGTGGTACTCGGTCATATGTTGTGTTGGATTTGCCCCATACATTACGCTTTGTAATCAGGATTCAAAGTTAGTTTCCTTGCCACATTCTTTTTGCAGTGTTACTTTAAAATCTTGTTGAAACTAGGATGTATCTTTTGGAATATTTGTATTTTGTAAAGGCTTCCTTCTTTTCACTCTGTCATTTAGGTGAGTATTGTGGAGTAACCATCATAGCCATTAAACTCGAACTGTTTTAAAATCACCATTGGCCTCAAGGGGAAATCATTTCGCGGTTCCCTTCCTCTCTGGCAACTAAGTTAGGATAGACACCTGTATCTTTGTAGTGACTGGGTGTTTCACCCCAAAGCCTAATAAATTACTTGACCATGCACAACGGAATATTCAGTCTCTGCTTTCATGTATTTTTACCCATCTACCAATCGGTGTCACTGATCCCCTTGAACTTTCATTACGCACACCTGGCCCCTATTCCCAGTGATTAGTAATTGTATAAGTGTGTCCTTGGTTCACCATTGTCCTGTCGATTAGTGTTACAATGTCTGTTGGTTTGTGTGAGTACCTGTGCTGTGTATTTTGGCTTTCGTGCCATTGTGGATTGTACAGACGATTACGGGTCTCGTCCCGTGTGTTAATCATTGTGTGCTTGTGTTATTTATTCGAGGCACTCCTCACTCTTTGGTTTGGGTTTCTACCCTGTGTTTTGTAGATGTGTTTCTTGGTCTTCGTCCCCTGCCTTTACACGGCACGCTGTAATTTGGGTAAAGTAATAAAAAAAATATCATGCATTCCTGCGCCTGTCTCCCGAACCCTTCATACCGACGTGACAATCTGTGCCTTCTTTGCAAGGCAATTGAAAACCACTAAAAACCACCCTGGCCTTGTTGGTTGAATCGTCATATAACATAAATACTCATCATAAACTTTGATGAAAGATACATGTTTTACATATAATTAAAGATACACTTGTTCTTAATGCAACCGCTGTCAGGTTGTTATTTTTTTTACTTTACGGAAAAAGCATACCATGCAATAATCTGAGATGGCGCTCAGAAGTACACAACATTTCTCCGCCATGTTGGAGTCAACAGAAATACGAAATTACATCATAAATATTCCCTTACCTTTGATGATCTTTCATCAGAATGCAGTGCCAGGAATCCTAGTTCCGCAATAAATCGTTGTTTTGTTCGATAATGTCCATTACTAGTGTCCAATTAGCTACTTTTTCTAGCACGTTTATTTCACATGTCCAAATGCTGGCGCCAGTCCAGGCGAACTCGGACGAAAACTTTAAAAAGTTATATTCCAGGTTGAATAAACTGGTCAAATTAAGTAGAGAATCAATCTTCAGGATGTTGTTATCATATATATCCAATAATGTTCCAATGTAATGTAATGGAATGCATGGCGATATCATGACAAATGCGCCTGACCAGGAAGTGGCATTCTGCCAGACCACTGACTCAAATAGCTGCCCTCCGGCCCCACATCACACTAGAGGCTTCATTCCACGTTCTACTGACTGTTGACATCTAGTGGAAGGTCGTAGGAAGTGCGAACAGATCCATATCTTACTGGGATGTGAATAGGCGATGAGTTGAAAATCAACCAGCCCCAGAATTTCCACTTCCTGTTTGGAAGTTTGCCTGCCATATGAGTTCTGTTATACTCACAGACATGATTCAAACAGTTTTAGAAACTTCAGAGTGGTTTCTATTCAATAGTAATAATACATAAGGCATATATTAGCATCTGGGACAGAGTAGGAGGCAGTTCACTATGGGCACGCAATTCATCCAAAGTGAAAATGCTGCCCCCTAGCCCCAAAAAGTTAACTAGGCAAGTCAGTTAAGAACAAATTCTTATTTTCAATGACGGCCTAGGAATACGGGGTTAACTGCCTTGTTCAGGGGCAGAAAGACAGATTTTTACCTTGTCAGCTCGGGGATTCGATCTTGCAACCTCGGTTACAAGTCCAACGCTCTAACCACTAGGCTACCTGCCGCCCCAATGGTGGGCATCTTGAAGCATGTGGGGACAACCGACTGGGACAGGGAGAGATTGAATATGTCCGTAAACATTCCAGCCAGCTGGTCTGGACATGCTTTGAGGTCGTGGCTAGGGATGCCGTGTTGGCCGGCAGCCTTGCGAGGGTTAACACGCTGAAATGTCTTACTCACGTTGGCCATGGAGAAGGAGAGGCCACAGTCCTTTGCAAATTTGCTTTGTTAAAATCCTGAGCTACAATAAATGCGGCCTCGGAATATGTGGTTTCCAGTTTGCATAAAGTCCACTGAAGTTCTTTGAGGGCCGTCGTGGTATCTGCCTGAGAGGGGATATGCACGGCTGTGACTATAACCGAAGACAATTGTCTTGAGAGGTAATACGGTCGGCATTTGATTGCGAGGAATTCTAGTTCGGTGAGTAGTTAATCATGAAATATACACCCCGGCCCTCCTTCTTCCCTGAGAGATATTTATTATTATCTGTGTGATGAACTGAGAACCCAACTGGCTGAACGGACTCCGACAGTATATCCCGAGAGAGCCATGTTTCTGTGAGTCAGAGTATGCTACAATCCCTGATGTCTCTCTGGAAGGAAATCCTTGCCCTGAGCTTATCAACTTTATTATCCAGAGACTGAACATTAGCGAGTAATATACTCAGAAGTGGGGGGGTGGTGTGTGCACCTCTTGAGTCGGACTTAAAGTCCGCTCCGTGTGGGCATCTCTTTCGCCGGCAGAGTTTTGGAACAGCCTCTGGGATCAATTCAATTGCCCTGGGGGATACAAACAAAGGATTCGGTTCGGGAAAGTCGTATTGCTGATAATGCTGGTCATCGCTCTGATATCCTAAAGTTCTTCCCGACTGTTACGGATACAGGTATCCTGTGTCTGTGTGTATCCTGTGTGTTTCTTTTCTCTCCTTCTCCCCTCACAGGTGAAAATCATTACTCCCCAATCAGTCAACAATCAACCCATCAATCAGAAGACACACCTCCTCCTGTTTCCTACCCTATCACAGTTCCTTCCCCATGGTTTAAAAACCCCATCATTTGTTTGTTCAAGAGCTCAATCTCTTTGTAATGCCATGTTTGTAGATCTCTGTTCTTCGCTCGCTCTCTGTGTATTAATTAACCTCTCTTTTGTTTGAGCACCTCCATAGCACTTTGTCATCTCCTGTGAGTATTGTTTTTGCTTATGGTGTTTGCTGGTGGGAAAAGGGGAAACCAAGACAAGTCGCCCATGGGCATACACTACCCGTAGGTAAACTTTGTTAAAACACACTAGTTAGAACTGGGCGGACCACCCACTGTATTTTTGGTTAGTTAGTTAGCTGTTGTTGAAATAGGCTAGTCTAGCTTAGGGGTGTTTTGAATACTTATTGTTTCTTTCCTTGGGTCCAGCTCAGCCCCTTTTTCCTGCTTCCCCCCATTACCGTGTGTTTAGAAATAAACCCTGAGTTTGACGGTATTATTTCGGTTGTCGTGGTTATTTCGTTCACTTTTACTTTGTCACTATTATAATTTACATGAGTTATGTTACGGGTCTCACTACCATCCCCCCTAGACTGTTGGGCCAAAAGGGATTCGTAACATAAGTGGGGGCTCATCCGGGATTTGTCTTTACTGACACCCATGCCGCTCATGTAGATTGTTGTAGTGGTATAGTTCAGTGTTGAGCGTCATAGCTGAAGTAGCATTAGTGTTTGCTATTTTCGTTGGCTCTTGTGAAGTAGTGTAAGATGGCTACTTTTGATTTGAAGTCCTTTTTGGATAATCCTTCGTGGGAGGTTTTTGATAAATGTCGTAGAGTTGATTTAATGACCTTGGCTGACCATTATTCAGTATCAATTCCACAGAATGTAGTTAAGTCGGAGGTTAAAAAGCTGGTGTTAAATGTATTGTTGGAAGAGCAGGTGCTTGTGTTACCGCTGCCTGAGCATACTAACCCTGTAGGGGATGTTGCTCCTGTAAGCCCATTGGTGTCTGATAATGAGGGCGAGGCTAAAACACCAGCCACATTGTCCCATTTTGATCCACTCTCCCCACTGTCAAACGGTGATGCCAGAAGGGATGTCCATTTAGCACAGTTACAACTAGAGGTGGAAGAGAGAGCCCAAATTAGGCGAGAGACTCTCCAGTTGGAGATGTGTAAAATTGAGGCAGAAAGAGAACAGCGGCATTTAGATTTGGAGATGTGTAAAATTGAGGCAGAACGAGAACGAGAACAGAGGCAGATGACGTTTAAAATGCGCCAGATGGAACTGGAGGCAGAGACAGCGAGGCTAGCCTTCGTTCCTACTGTTCCTGTTAGTGAGTCGTCCTCACCAGCTGTGTCCTCAAACACGTTTGACATTAGTAGGCAGATTGCCTTAGTACCTTTGTTCAGAGAGTCGGAGGTTGACTCCTATTTTTGTGTATTTGAGCGTATAGCCGTAGCATTGAAGTGGCCTGAAGAGGTATGGTGCCTATTACTTCAGTGTAAATTAACTGGTAAAGCCCAAGAGGTTTTGTCAGCGCTACCTCTGGAGGACAGTTTGAATTATGAAGTGGTCAAAGCTACTGTTCTTCGTGCCTATGAGCTTGTGCCTGAGGCATACCGACAGAGATTTAGGTCTCATAGAAAGTCTTCTAGTAAGACTTATGTGGAATTTGCTAGAGACAAGGGAAATCTGTTTGATAAATGGCATGCTGCTAGTAAGGTAACTGATTTCAACTCTCTCCGGGAGTTAATCTTGTTGGAAGAGTTTAAAAATTGCTTACCCGAACGCATTGTAGTTTACCTAAACGAACAGAAAGTATCCTCCCTGGCAGAAGCGTCTGTGTTGGCAGACGAGTTTGTGTTGACGCACAAGAGTGTGTTTTCGGCTCAAACTGAGAGTAGAACCACAAAGTTTCCTACCTTTAGCCCTAGTCGGCCCGCAGTAGTATATCAAGCACGCCAGAAGAATGAGCGTTCCTGTTTCTATTGTCATAAAGTGGGACATATGATTAATGATTGCTTCCTGCTTAAACGCAAACAAGGGATGCCTCTTCGTGCCAAGCCACCAACAGGTGTTGCTCTAATTCGTACGGTTGTGAGGTCTACAACAAAACAGGTGCCTCAGAGTAACTGTAGTTTGAAAGACCCAGTCCCCGACCGTAGTTATGAACCATTCATTTCCGATGGGTTTGTGTCCCTAACGAATGACGAAGCGTCTCAACGTCCGGTTAAAATCCTTAGAGATACTGGTGCGGCGCAGTCGTTTATATTGTCTGATGTGTTGCCCTTATCTGACGATACATACTGTGGTTCCAGTGTGTTAGTGCAGGGTATTGAAATGGGTTTTGTCCCAGTGCCATTGCACTTTGTGAAAGTACACTCTGAGTTAATCAGTGGAATATTCAGAGTGGGGGTACGTCCTAAGTTGCCAGTGAAAGGTGTGACCTTTATAATGGGTAACGATATTGCTGGAGGAAAGGTAGTACCCGTATTGGAAGTATTGGATAAAAGTGACCACTCTCTCTCGAATGAGTTGGCACAGAGTTATCCACATGTGTTCCCCGCTTGTGCTGTCACTCGTGCTCAGGCACTACAAGAGGGTGACGTGATAGATTTGTCGAACACGGTTCTGTTCAAAGAGGATGATCAAGAGGATGGATTGTGTGATACCTCTGAGAAGTTGATCATCTCTGACAAACAGCCCAGGAAAGAATTAAAGAACGTTGAACTTATTGCTGATGCAATACAGTTACCAGTCACTCGTGAGCAGCTGATTGCTAACCAAAAGGTTGACAACAAGCTTGCTAAATGTTTTTCTAGTGTTGTCTCGTTAGAAGAGGTGAAGAAGAAGAATGTGGCTTACTTCATTGATGGTAATCTCCTCATGCGTAAATGGAAATCCCATGTTGACGCGGGTGGAGATTGGAATGCTGTTTACCAAATAGTGATTCCTACAGCCTTTCGACAAAATGTGTCATCCCTTGCTCATGATCACCAGTGGTCTGGTCATTTAGGAATTACAAAGACTTATGATCGGACCCTTCGACATTTCTTTTGGCCGGGTTTAAAACAATATGTGGCGCAGTTCTGTCGGACATGCCACACATGTCAGATAACAGGAAAACCAAATCAGGTTATTCCTCCCGCTCCTCTTTGTCCCATACCTGTAATAGGTGAACCATTCGAGCATGTGGTGGTTGATTGTGTCGGACCGTTACCGAAGACAAAATTGGGTAACCAGTTTTTGTCTCGTGTGTGAAAATGTTTTCTGTATGTTTTGTAAGGTTGTTGCTTTGTTGTGAGTATTCATTGAAATACTGTAGTCGCAATCCCTAGGGTTGCTCTTTTAAGGGTGGGAGTGTTACGGATACAGGTATCCTGTGTCTGTGTGTATCCTGTGTGTTTCTTTTCTCTCCTTCTCCCCTCACAGGTGAAAATCATTACTCCCCAATCAGTCAACAATCAACCCATCAATCAGAAGACACACCTCCTGTTTCCTACCCTATCACAGTTCCTTCCCCATGGTTTAAAAACCCCATCATTTGTTTGTTCAAGAGCTCAATCTCTTTGTAATGCCATGTTTGTAGATCTCTGTTCTTCGCTCGCTCTCTGTGTATTAATTAACCTCTCTTTTGTTTGAGCACCTCCATAGCACTTTGTCATCTCCTGTGAGTATTGTTTTTGCTTATGGTGTTTGCTGGTGGGAAAAGGGGAAACCAAGACAAGTCGCCCATGGGCATACACTACCCGTAGGTAAACTTTGTTAAAACACACTAGTTAGAACTGGGCGGACCACCCACTGTATTTTTGGTTAGTTAGTTAGCTGTTGTTGAAATAGGCTAGTCTAGCTTAGGGGTGTTTTGAATACTTATTGTTTCTTTCCTTGGGTCCAGCTCAGCCCCTTTTTCCTGCTTCCCCCCATTACCGTGTGTTTAGAAATAAACCCTGAGTTTGACGGTATTATTTCGGTTGTCGTGGTTATTTCGTTCTCTTTTACTTTGTCACTATTATAATTTACATGAGTTATGTTACGGGTCTCACTACCATCCCCCCTAGACTGTTGGGCCAAAAGGGATTCGTAACACCGACTGTATGTAATAACATAAAAATCGATCAATCCATCGGTGCCATCCTGTCTTCACAACTCGACTGAGGCACCTTTCAAATAATTTTATGTGTGGGGTACAATCTTAGTAGTAATTTAAAGATCATGTTATCCACCATTATTGCACACAGAGTGAATCCATGTATCTAATTATGTGATCTTCGGTGGTGTAAAGCACTAAAGTAAAAATACTTAAAAGTACTATTTTAGGGTATCTGTACATTACTATTTATATTTTTGACAACTTTTACGTTTACTTCACTGCATTCCTAAATACAATATTGTACTTTCTACTCCATACATTTTCCATGACACCCAAAAGTACTCGTTAAACTTTGAAAGCTTAGCAGAACACACTAAATGGTCCAATTCACACACTTATCAAGGGAACATCCCTGGTCATCGCTTCTGGTGGACTCACTAAACACACATGCTTCATTTGTAATTTATGTCTGAGTGTTAGAGTGTGCCCTGAACACTAATGGGACGTTGTTATTCAAGACACAAAGAAAGCAGAGGAGGGAATAGGAGTAAGGAGAATAAGGATAATACTCTTTTATCAACTCACAAAGTGAGTAGTTCAGTCAAGAGCGGAGTTGTGAAGCTGCATGGTCTCTTTCTTAAAGCATCGACTATCGAGTTGTTCTTCTTTGCATCTTACAATTTACATTTTATATGCAAGCCATGTATTTCTAAGCCAATGTAAAATGAAGTGACCAGTTATGTACACCTACATACTTTGTTATCTATGAAATTGAGCTTGCATGTTGCTACACTGTGGTTCAGCAAACTGCTTACAGGAGATCGAGGGTGCTTTTCTAATTGCAGTCAAAATTATAATTTTAAAAAACTGTTCAACCAGCAGAACTATCACACAATAATTAGTTAAGCCAAGTTGCTGGTACTGGTATACTGGAACATGTTTATTTGTAAAAGAGGACAGCAGCACACAGATTTAGATTTGCTTAGCTAATAATTTTTATTTCAGTCGCATACAGTTTAATAGGCCTATCTGGATACTATCAACTCTTAGGCTGCTGAAATAATTAAGCAAATCTAAATGCTGCCTCACACTCAGAGCTCCAGTGGAATCTAATCCCTTTCTGTGTCAGAGCATTCAATGGAGCTGCAACACTATAAAGATCTTAACAAACCTTCTGTAGTAGGAGTAGAAGCCTATAAAGGCTCGCACTTCAGTAGGCTTTCTGGGTGTGGGCCAGAACCTCTCCATGTTCTTTGAGTCAGGCTGCAGGCCCCCCTTGGATATGACATGTCCAAGGAATGTGACTTGTGTGTGAGCAAGATGACAATTGCTTGGCTTGAGCTTCAAGCTGGCCTTTTGGAACCGGATGAACACTTCATTTGAGAGTCTGTAGGTGTTCCATGAAGTTCCTGTTGAAAACCAACACATCGTCAATGTAGATGAGACACACTTTCCAATGCAGGGCATGGAGTACAAGCTCCATTCATCTCTGAAAAGTGGGAGGAGCATTCACCAGGCCCATCGGCGTGACCTTAAAATGGCACAAGGAGCTGCCAGTTGTAAAGGCAGACAAGTTCATTGTACTGAACCAGCACGCACCTGATAAAACTGTCCAAAGCATCTGATATCCGTGGCAAGAGATATGAGTATCGCACTGTCACTGCATTCAGCTTCCTGAAATCAAGGCAAAATCTGTAACTGCAATCTTACTTTTCACTAGCACAACAAGAGAAGCTCAGGGGCTGTTGCCCTCCTGAATAAGGTCCTGAACTAAGAGCAGGATTTGCGGAGTGGTTATTTCTAATTGAGCGGATTGACATATTTCTGAGCCTGTATCAAGGAATGCTCAAATAAAATAAAATGTTATTTTTCACAGGAGCCGAATACAACAAGTGTAGACCTTACACCGAAATATTAACTTACTAGCCCTTAACCAGCAATGAAGTTAAGAAAATACCTAAAAAAATGAAAGAGAAAAAATGAACAATAATTAAAGATCAGCAGTTAAATAACAATTGCGGGGCTATACACAAGGGGTACCGGTACAGAGTCAATGTGCGGGGGCATCGGTGTCGAGGTAATTAAGGTGATTATGTCATGTAGGTTAGGGTTAGAGTTATTAAAATGATAAATAGATAACAGAGAGTAGCAGCAGTGTAGTGGGGGGGGCAATACAAATAGTCTGGATAACCATTTGATTAGATGTTCAGGAGTCTTATGGCTTGGGGGCAGAAGCTGTTTAGAAGCCTCTTGGACCTAGACTTGGTGCACCGGTACCGCTTGCCGTGCGGTAGCAGAGAGAACAGTCTATGACTATGGTGGCTGGGGTATTTTGCCATTTTTAGGGCCTTCCTCTGACACCGCCTGGTTTAGAGGTCCTGGATGGCAGGAAGCTTGGCCCCGGTGATGTACTGGGCCATTCGCACTACCCTCAGTAGTGCCTTGCGTTTGGAGGCCAAGCAGTTGCCATACCAAGCAGTGATGCAACCATTTGATGCTCTTGATGTTGCAGCTGTAGAACCTTTTGAGGATCTGAGGACCCATGCCAAAACTTTTCAGTCTCCTGAGGGGGAATTGGTTTAGTTCGTGCCCTCTTCACGACAGTCTTGGTGTGCTTGGACCATGTTAGTTTGTTGATGTGGACGCCAAGGAACTTGAAGCTCGATGAGAATGGGGGCGTGCTCGGTCCTCCTTTTCCTGTAGTCCACAATCATCTTTGTTTGATCACGTTGAGGGAGAGGTTGTTGTCCTTGCACCACACGGTCAGGTCTCTGACGTTCTCCCTGTAGGCTGTATCATCGTTGTCGGTGATCAGGCCTACCACTGTTGTGTCATCTGACAGACTGCCTGGCTGTGCAGTCATGAGTGAACAGAGAGTACAGGAGGGGACTGAGCACTCCCCCCTGAGGGGCCCCCGTGTTGAGGATCAGCGTGGTGGATGTGTTGTTACATACCCTTACCACCTGGGGGTGCCCTGTCAGGAAGTCTAGGATCCAGTTGCAGAGGGAGGTGTTTAGTCCCAGGGTTCTTAGCTTAGTGATGACCTTTGAGGGATCTATGGTGTTGAACGCTGAGCTGTAGTCAATGAATAGCATTCTCACATGGGTGTTCCTTTTGGCCAGGTGTGAAAGGGCAGTGTGGAGTGCAATAGAGATTGCATCATCTGTGGATGTGTTGGGGTGGTATGCAAATTGGAGTGAGTCTGATTTTTGTGGGATAATGGTGTTGATGTGAGCCATGACCAGCTTTTAGCATTTCATGGCTACAGACGTGAGTGCACCGGGTCGGTAGTCATTTAGGCAGATTACCTTAGTGTTCCTGGGGACAGGGACTATTGTGGTCTGCTTGTAACATGTTGGTATTACAGACTCAGACAGCGAGAGGTTGAAAATGTCAGTGAAGACACTTGCCAGGTGGTCAGCACAAGCTCGGAGAACACGTCCTAGTATCCGTCTGGCCCTGCGGCCTTGTGAATGTTGACCTGTTTAGGTCTTACTCATATCGGCTGCAGAGAGTGTGATCATACAGTCATCTGGAACAGCTGATGCTCTCATGCATGTTTCAGTGTAATTTGCCTCGAAGCAAGCTTAGAAATGATTTAGCTCATCTGGTAGGCCGGTGTAGAACGATTCGATCATAGCCCTGTATTGACGCTTTCTCTGTTTGATGGCTTGTCGGAGGGCATAGCGGGGTCTCTTATAAGCTTCCGGGTTAGAGTCCCGCTCCTTGAAAGCGGCAAGTCTACTCTTTAGCTCAGTGCGAATGTTGCCTGTAATCCATGGCTTCTGGTTGGGGTATGTACGTACTCCTCAATGCCATCGGAAGAATCCCGGAATATATTCCAGTCTGTGCTAGCAAAACTCTCCTGTAGCTTAGCATCTGCTTCATCTGACCACTTTTTTCATAGACCGAGTCACTGGTGCTCTTGCTTTGATTTTTGCTTGTAAGCAGGAATCAGGAGGATATAATTATGGTCAAACTTGCCAAATGGAAGACGAGGGCGAGCTTTGTACGCATCTCTGTGTGTGGAGTAAAGGTGGTCTGGAGTTTTTTGCCCCTGGTTACACATTTAACATGCTAATTTAAATTAGGTAAAACTGATTTAAGTTTCCCTGCATTAAAGTCTCCGGCCACTAGGAGCACCACCTCTAGATGAGCATTTTCCTGTTTGCTTATGGCGGTGTATAGCTCATTGAGTGCGGTTTTAGTGCCAGTATCGGTCTGTGGTGGTATATAGACACCTACGAAAACTACAGAAGAAAACTCTCTGGGTAGATAGTGTTGTCTACAGCTTACCTTGAGACTTCCTTAGATTACGTGCACCAGCTGTTGTTTACAAATGTACATAGACCACCGTCCCGTGTCTCACCAGAGGCTGCTGTTATATCCTGCCGATAGAGTGTATAACCCGCCAGTTGTATGTTATCTATGTCGTTGTTCAGCCATGACTCGGTGAAACATAAGGTATTACAGTTTTTAACAGAAAAACATAATTTCCAAAGGTTTTCAACCACTGGTTGTTAACACGATGTAATATAACTTTTGAGGCAATTTCTACCATAAAACTACTAAAGGACAGAATGGCTGTAGAATTTCAACCATGAGAGATCTTTTTCAATTATAGTAGACACGATTTTGTGTATTTTACTCACAAAATATCCTTTTAGTCAGTTTTCCACCATTGGTGATTAACATTAAGCAATTTCTATCATAAAATTACAACAAGAGATCTTTTTCAATATATGAGTAAATACATTTAACGTAATTGAACAGCAAAACATAATTTCCAACAGTTTTCAAACATTCGTCATTAACTTGATATCATATGACGTTTGAGGCAATTTCTACTTTAAAACTCCTAAGGATAGAATGGAGGTATAAATTGGAGAATTTCAACCATGACAGATCGTTTTCGATAATAGTAGACATGATTTTGTGTATTTTACTCACAAAATATAATTTAGTCAGTTTTACACAATTGGTGATTAACATTAGGCCATTTATATTACACAATTTAATTAAAAAATATATATATTTCACCTTTATTTAACCAGGTAGGCTAGGTGAGAACAAGTTCCCATTTACAACTGCGACCTAGCCAAAATAAAGCAAAGCAGTTCGACACATACTGCAACACAAAGTTACACATGGAATAAACAAACATACAGTCAATAATACAGTAGAAAATGTATATATACAGTGTGTGCAAATGAGGTAGGATAAGGGAGGTAAGACAATAAATAGGCCATGGTGGCAAAGTAATTACAATATGAATGTGCAAGTAGAGATACTGGGGTGCAAAGGAGCAAGAAAAATAAATACTGTATGACGATGAGGTAGCTTACAGATGGGCTATGTACAGGTGCAGTGATCTGTGAGCTGCTCTGATAGCTGGTGCTTAAAGCTAGTGAGGGAGATGTGAGTCTCCAGCTTCAGTGATTTTTGCAGTTCGTTCCAGTCACTGGCAGCAGAGAACTGGAAGGAAAGGCGGCCAAAGGAAGAATTGGCTTTGGGGCTGACCAGTGAGATATACCTGCTGGAACGTGTGCTATGAGTGGGTGCTGCTATGGTGACCAGTAAGGTGAGATAAGGCGGGGCTATACCTATAGCAAAGACTTGTAGATAACCTGGAGCCAGTGGGTTTGGCGAAGAGTATGAAGCGAGGACCAGCCAATGAGAGCGTACAGGTCACAATGGTGGGTAGTATATGGGGCTTTGGTGACAAAACGGATGGCACTGGGATAGACTTCATCCAATTTGTTGAGTAGAGTGTTGGAGGCTACTTTGTAAATGACATCGCCGAAGTCAAGGTTCGGTAGGATAGTCAGCTTTTCAAGGGTATTTTTGGCAGCATGAGTGAAGGATGCTTTGTTGCGAAATAGGAAGCCGATTCTAGATTTGATTTTGGATTGGAGATGCTTAATGTGAGTCTGGAAGGAGAGTTTACAGTCTAACCAGACACCTAGGTATTTGTTGTTGTCCACATAATCTAAGTCAGAACCGTCCAGAGTAGTGATGCTGAACGGGCTGGCAGGTGCGGGCAGCGATCTGTTGAACAGCATGCATTTAGTTTTACTTGCATTTAATAGCAGTTGGAGGACACGGAAGGAGAGTTGTATGGTATTGAAGCTCATCTAAAGTCCAGAGGTATACAGAATGGTGTCGTCTGCGTAGAGGTGGATCAGAGAATCCCCAGCAGCAAGAGTGACATCATTGATGTATACAGATACGAGTCAGCCTGAGAATTGAACCCTGTGGCACCCCCATAGAGACTGCCAGAGGTCCAGACAACAGGCCCTCCGATTTGACACACTGAACTCTATCAGAGAAGTAGTTGGTGAACCAGGCTAGGAATTCATTTGAGAAACCAAGGCTCTTGAGTTTGCCGATAAGAATGTGGTGATTGAGAGAGCTGAAAGCCTTGGCCAGGTCGATGAATACGGCTGCACAGTAATGTCTCTTATCGGTGGCGGTTATGATATCGTTTAGGACCTTCAGAGTGGCTGAGGTGCACCCATGACCAGTTCGCAAACCAGATTGCACAGCTGAGAAGGTATGGTGGGATTCCAAATGGTTGGTAATCTGTTTGTTAACTTGGCTTTCGAAGACCTTAGAAAGGCAGGGTAGGTATGGATATAGGTCTGTAGCAGTTTGGGTCTAGAGTGTCTCCCCCTTTGAATAGGGGGATGACCGCGGCAGCTTTCCAATCTTTGGGAATCTCAAATGATACAAAAGAGAGGTGGAACAGGCTAGGAATAGGGGTTGCAACAATTTCAACAGATCATTTTAGAAAGGGAGGGTCCGGCTGATTTGTAGGGGTCCAGATTATGCCGCTCTTTCAGAACATCAGTTATTTGGGTGAAGGCGAAATGGGGGATTCTTGGTTGAGTTGCTGTGGGGGGTGCAGGGCTGTTGACCAGGGTAGGGGTAGCCAGGTGGAAAGCATGGCCAGTCGTAAAAAAAAATCTTAATGAAATTCTCAATTACAATGGGTTTATCGGCGGTGACAGTGTTTCCTAGCCTCAGTGCAGTGGGCAGCTGGGAGGAGATGCTCTTATTCTCCATGGACTTTACAGTGTCCTGGACCCACTAAAATGGTGAGGAAGACACTTTTAAAGAAAAACCAAGCATCCTCTACTGACGGGATGAGGTCAATATCCTTCCAGGATACCCGGACCAGGTCGATTAGAAAGGCCTGCTCGCAGAAGTGTTTTAGGGAGTGTTTGACAGTGTTGAGGGTTGGTCGTTTCACCAATGCAGGCAATGAGGCAGTGATAGCTGAGATCTTGGTTGAAAACTGCAGAGGTGTATTTGGAGGGCAGGTTGCTTAGGATGATATCTATGAGGATGCCCGTGTTTACGGATTTGGGGTTGTACCTGGTGGGTTCATTGATCATTTGTGTGAGATTGAGGGCATCAAGCTTAGAATGTAGGTGTGGCCGGGGTGTAAGCATGTCCCAGTTTAGGTCACCTAGCAGCACGAGCTCTGAAGATAGATGGGGGGCAAACAATTCACATATGGTGTACAAGGCACAGCTGGGGGCAGAGGGTGGTATATAGCAAGCGGCAACGGTGAGAGACTTGTTTCTGTAAAGGTGGATTTTTAAAAGTAGAAGCTTGAATTGTTTGGGTACAGACCTGGATTGTAAAACAGAACTCTGCAGGCTATCTCTGCAGTAGATTGCAACACCGCCCCCTTTGGCAGTTCTATCTTGTCGGAAAATTTTATAGTTAGGGATGGAAAATTCAGGGTAGGACATCCGGGTTGGCAGAGTGTGCTAAAGCAGTGAATAAAACAAACTTAGGGAGGAGGCTTCTAATGTTAACCTGTATGAAACCAAGGCTTTTACAGTTACAGAGGTCAACAAATGAGAGCACCTGGGGAGTAGGAGTGGGAGCTAGGCACTGCAGGGCCTGGATTAACCTCTACATCACCAGAGGAACATAGGAGGAGTAGGATAAGGGTACGGCTAAAGGCTATCAGAACTGGTCGTCTAGTACGTTTGGAACAGAGAGTAAAAGGAGTAGATTCAAGGCATAATGTACAGACAACAGTATGGTAGGATGTGAGTAAATTGGAGGTAAACCTAGGCATTGAGTGATGATGAGAGAGATATTGTCTCTAGAGACGGTTAAACCAGGTGATGTCACCACATATGTGGGAGGTGGAACTAAATGATTGGTTAAGGCATATTGAGCAGGGCTTGAGGCTCTACAGTGAAATAAGACAATAATCACTAACCAGGACAGTAATGGACAAGGCATATTGATATTAGAGAGAGGCATACGTAGCCAAGTGATCATATGGGTCCACTGAGTGGTTGGGCTGGCTGGAGACGCAGCGATTCAGATAGCTAGCAGGCCGGGGCTAGCAAGCTAGCAGAAGAGCCTCACACGGAACCCAAACCGACTGCGCACGTGCGCCATCGTGCGCTATCGTGCATAAATGTATTTTGCCCCCGCACACCAAACGCGATCACGACACGCAGGTTAAAATATCAAAACAAACTCTGAACCAATGACATTAATTTGGGGACAGGTCGAAAAGCATTAAACATGTATGGCAATTTAGCTAGCTAGCTTGCACTTGCTAGCTAACGTTAATTTGTCCTATTTAGCTAGCTTGCTGTTGCTAGCTAATTTGTTCTGGGATATAAACATTGAGTTGTTATTTTACCTGAAATGCACAAGGACCTCTACACCGACAATTAAACCACACATAAAACGGCCAACCAAATCGTTTCTAGTCATCTCTCCTCCTTTTTCATCTTTGAACTTATATGGTATTTAAACTTTCATTGTATTACCACGACAACCAAGTTTGTCTTTCAATCACCCACGTGGGTATAACCAATGAGGAGATGGCAAGTGGGTACCTGCTTCTATAAACTAATTAGGAGATGACTTTCAGCGCGTTCTGCATCAGAAATAGGAACGACTTCTATTTTAGCCCTTGGCGCGCGCGAGCAGTGTGGGTGCAATAATTGAATAACATGGATTTCTAAATGTATTTTGATACGCAAGGTCTGTACGGTCTGGTCAGCATGTTAGAGGGAGGAAAGTCTATTTTAGCCTGCGCGTGTGGTGACATCGATAGAACAGTCGTGATGGATGAGTAGGTTTCCGAGTAGCAGAGGGGTCCAAGTCCAATTGGCAAAATAGGTATCGTGGCCCAAGAAATTGGTCGATGGATCTATTCAGCTAACAGTCCAATATGCTCCAGACAGCTAGCGGGCCGCGGCTAGCACTAGTGGGCAGCGGCTAGCAGATGGGCATTCAGGGGACGTCGCGACGTAGGGGCCAGTTGAGTACCCCCTCAAGCAGATTATGTCGGTTGTCCAGTCGTAAAGGATCGGTAGGGTTCCGTGCCCCGTACCGGCTGTAGAATGGGTCCGGGTATTGTAGCCCAGGAGTGGCTGATGGGCCTCTTCAGCTAGCCGGGAGAATTGGTCTAGCATGGGCTAGCTCCAGGCTAATTGGTGCTTGCTTCGGGACAGATGTTAGCCAGGGGTAGCCACTCAGATTGCAGCTAGCTAGCTGCAATGATCCAGGTGAAAAGGTTCAGAACTTGCGGTAGGAATCCGAGGATTTGGAGAGAAAATAGGTCCGGTATGCTCTGGTTTGAGTCACGTTGTACAAACTGGCTGGAGCTATCTGAGCTAAAGGTTAGATGATGACCGCTAGCAGTGGTTAGCTGACTACTAGCTAGTAGCTAGTGAGCTGGCTAGCTTCTGTTGGGGGAATCTGGTTCCGAGGTAAATAAAAATACTTTAGAAAAAACAGATCGACACAACATTGGGTGAGGGGTGCAGGAGAGTATTTTGAAGTTGAGGTTTAGAAAAAGATTTTTAAAAAGATATGCGAAGAAAAATATATAAAAAGATATATACACATGGGACACAACAAGACGAAGGACAAAGACGTCTGACTGCTACGCCATCTTGGAAAGACTTACAACAAGACTGAAAGGATATGTCTTTTGGAGAATTTCAATATTTGAGGACATCAATTTGGCGAGTTTTAACAGCAAAACATAATTTCCAAACGTTTTCAACCACTTGTTAACATATGACTTGAGGCAATTTCGACAATAAAACTACTATAGGACAGAATGGCGGTATAATTAGGAGAATTTCAACCATGAGATCTTTTTCAATAATAGCAGACACGATTTTGTGTATTTTACTCACAAAATATCCTTTTAGTCAGTTTTCCACCATTGGTGGTTAACATAAAATATGACTTGAGGTAATTTCTACCATATCACCACTAAAGGGAAGTGATTGCATGTTAAATGGTAAAGATAATTTATAACTTTTGTTTAAAAAAAGTAACCTTAGTACAGTCAAACATTTTCAGTCATTGTTGCAGTGTTGCCTGCCCCTTAGGATTTTACAGCCAACTGCCTTCTGCTTAATTGCAGTCTCAAAACATTTTCTGTGGGCTGCCTTTGCGAACATACAGTATGGCCTGTATGCCATACTTTTTCCATATGTAACACCATAGAAAATGTGCCTCTAGATTTGTATTTATATCATAGTATACATGATATCATTGTAATAGTATTGCCCATATTTTCATTATCCTCTTCATTCAGTTTGATGGCAGCAAGAAGAACACTGACTGCATTTACACAGTGGTGTAAAGAACTTAAGTCAATTACTTTAATGTACTACTTAAGTTGTTTTTTGGGGTATCTACACTTTACTATTTATATTTATGACATCTTTTACTCCACTACATTCCTAAATAAAATAATGCCCATTTTAATCCATACATTTTGAGACAAAAAAGTACTTAGCAGGACAGGAAAATGGCCCAATTCACTCCCTTATCAAGATAACATTCCTGGTCATCCCCACTGCCTCTGATCTGGCAGACTTACTAAACAAACGCTTTGTAAATTATGTCTGAGTTTTGAAGTGTGCCCCTGGCTATCCGTAAAAAATGCAACAAGTAAACCGTGCTGTCTGGTTTGCTTAAAGCAAGGAATGTGAAATTATTTATACTTTTACTTTTGATACTTAAGTAAATATACTTGAGTCCTTTTTTCCTGCTGCGTAGTTTAAGTTGATGATAAAAGACAGAAAAGGTACTGCTTGCATAATGCATTATTGATTTCTCCATTAGGTACTAATTGTTTTTGCACTTGCCTGCTAACCACTTCAGTCCACTAGATGTCGCCATATACACAAAGACATGAATAAAACAATGTAGTAGGCCTGATGTGCATGACAATGTGGCTAGCTAACATAAATCATGTTGTAATATCCCTAGAACCTCAGGGGCATTACCAAAGTACTTTAGAAGGCAAGCAACTACCTCCACTGCTGGTGGAGGGAAGGACATTGTTACTGTTGGTGAGTATGTATCAACTATGGTGACATATTGATAATAGATCTCATCACAGTAATATCAAATGCAATATTATTCAAATGTTCTGATTTGAAAATACAAGTGTTTTCCAAGAGTATATGCTGGAAAATGACACTTCTGTTCAACAATGTACTATTATACCATGAGATAAAGAATGAGGTCATTTAATGACAAATGTATTGCTCATTAAAGGTAGGTAACAAAAGAAACTTGAAAGACAATTGTTACGGGACACTTGTTGATTTCTAATATCGATGAGACAACACTCTTTAATATCTCCCTCTCGCTTACAGGTCAGCACCATCATCATGACAGAGAAAAGATGTCCCCACTGTCGGAGAAAGGAGGACATTGATGCCACCAGTCCAAAGAATTACCACATTCAACATGAAATTGTCAAAGGAGCTGAAAAGGAATAAGTAATCTTAAGGCCAGGATGTCATCATATCTTCAGTCAACAGAACAGATTACATTGTTGTTAGTGGTTGTCGCTTTTGGAAAATGTTAAGAGGGTAATGCTTAAGGTAGTGATTCTTCAGAGACCTAGGTTGTCAGCATCCTCTAAGACAAACACCATTTTAAAGCACAGATTGTAATAAATATTATATATGGTATTTTTCAAGGACCCAAAGCTGCTTTACAATTGTAAACAAATACAAACAAACCAACCACACAAAGAAACCAAAACTTGAACAAGGTGAAGTTGGTCAAGCTTAAAGGGAAAAGAGTGATGTGTCAGTGTATGAATGAGTGACCAGGGGTGTTTGCAGTCCTTAGATCCAACACACTGGATCAAATTCATTACGCTCACAAACATTTTTTTTAATATATATATATAGAGCAACGCTGGAGAAGGCCCAGTCCCCAAAGATCTCTAGTGTGGACCTAGGAGCGACAAGGTGGCCTGCTGTGGCAGAACGGAGTGAGTGTGGGAGTTGGTAGCCAAGAAAAAAGGTCAGAGCTGAGGGGGATGGTGGGGAAGAGATTTGTAGGTCAGGAGGATGATCTTGTAATCAATATGTTGGGAGACAGGGAGCCAAAGGGTTTGATCTAAGGACTGCACTCTCCTTGGCCAGGATGGTAGTTGCTGCTGTGTCACTGCTAGGAAAAGTTCAGTGGGAACTACAACGCTTACTCTGTGGAAACACACAACATAGGTTTTATGGACAAATAACATGACTTTGGTTTATATATATATACAGTTGAAGTCGGAAGTTTACATACACCTGAGACAAATACATTAAAACTCTGAAAATCTATTCAACATTTAATCCTAGTAAAAATTCACTGTCTTAGGTCAGTTAGGATCACCACTTTATTTTAAGAATGTGAAAATGTCAGAATAATAGTAGAGATTATGGCCAAACAGTTCTATTTTTTTTAATCAGACCAGTGGACATTTCCCCAAAAAAGTACAATCTTTGTCCCCATGTGCAGTTGCAAACCGTACTCTGGCTTTTTTATGGCGGTTTGGAGCAGTGGCTTCTTCCTTATAAAAGACACCTGTCCACACACTCAATCAAACAGACTCTAACCTCTCCACAATGGCCAAGCCCAGAGAGCTGTGTAAGGACATCAGGGTTAAAATTGTAGACCTGCACAAGGCTGGGATGGGCTACAGGGCAATAGGCAAGCAGCTTGGTGAGAAGTCAACAACTGTTGGCGCAATTATTAGAAAATGGAAGAAGTTCAGGATGACGGTTAATCCCCCTCGGTCTGGGGCTCCATGCAAGATCTCACCTCGTGGGGCATCAATGATCGTGAGGAAGGTGAGGGATCAGCCCAGAACTACACGGCAGGACCTGGTCAATGACCTGAAGAGAGCTGGGACCACAGTCTCAAAGATTAGTAACACCATTAGTAACACACTACGCTGTCATGGATTAAAATCCTGCAGCGCACGCAAGGTCCCCCTGCTCAAGCCAGCGCATGTCCAGGCCTGTCTGAAGTTTGCCAATGACCATCTGGATGATCCAGAGGATCGGAGGTCATGTGGTCTGATGAGACAAAAATAGAGCTTTTTGGTCTAAACTCCACTCGCTGTGTTTGGAGGAAGAAGAAGGATGAGTACAACCCCAAGAACACCATCCCAACCGTGAAGCATGGAGGTGGAAACATCATTCTTTTGGGATGCTTTTCTTTTGCACCATATTGAGTGGCGGATGGATGGGGCCATGTATTGCGAGATCTTGGCCACCAAATTCCTTCCCTCATTAAGAGCATTGAAGATGGGTCGTGGCTGGGTCTTCCAGCATGACAACGACCCGAAACACACAGCCAGGGCAACTAAGGAGTGGCTCCTTAAGAAGCATCTCAAGGTCCTGGAGTGGCCTAGCCAGTCTCCAGACCTGAACCCAATAGAAAATCTTTGGAAGGAGCTGAAAGTCCGTATTGCCCAACGACAGCCCCGAAACCTGAAGGATCTGGAAAAGGTCTGTATGGAGGAGTGGGCCAAAATCCCTGCTGCAGTGTGTGCAAACCTGGCCAAGAACTACAGGAAACGTATGATCTCTGTAATTGCAAACAAAGGTTTCTGTACCAAATATTAAGTTCTGCTTTAAATAAAATGCAAATGAATTACTTAAAAATCATACAATGTGATTTTCTGGATTTTTGTTTTAGATTCAGTCTCTCACAGTTGAAGTGTACTATGATAAAAAATTACAGACCTCTACATGCTTTGTAAGTGGGAAAACCTGCAAAATCGGCAGTGTATCAAATACTTGTTCTCCCCACTGTATGTATATATATATATATATATATTACTGCCGGCCAACATTTAATGGAGCAATACTACTAAAAGCAGAGAGAACCTTTTTTCCTACCGATGAGATAAACATGATAGTTTTCAAATAAACTGGGCAACAAAAAAAAGAAACGTCCCTTTTTCAGGACCCAGTCTTTCAAATATAATTCCTAAAAATCTAAAGGACTTCAGATCTTCATTGTATAGGGCTTCCCACGCTTGCTCAATGAACCATAAATAATGAATATGCACCTGTGGAACAGTCGTTAAGACACTAAGCAATTAGGCTTACAGATTGTAGGCAATTAAGGTCACAGTTATGAAAACTTAGGACACTAAAGAGGCCTTTCTACTGACTCTGAAAAACACCAAAAGAAAGATGCCCAGGATCCATGCTCATCTGCTTGAACGTGCCTTAGGCATGCTGCAAGGAGGCATGAGGACTGCAGATGTGGCCAGGGCAATAAATTGCAATGTCCGTACTGTGAGACGCCTAAGACAAAGCTACAGGGAGACAGGATGGACAGCTGATCGTCCTCGCAGTAGCAGACCACGTGTAACAACACCTGCACAGGATCGGTACATCCAAACATCACTCCTGCGGGACAGGTACAGGATGGAAACAACTACTGCCCCAGTTACACAAGGAACACACAATCCCACCATCAGTGCTCAGACTGTCTACAATAGGCTAAGAGAGGCTGGACCAAGGGCTAGTAGGCCTGTTGTGATGTCTGTGAGGACCTGCCTTGTGAACTCGGTGTGCGAGTTCATTAGAACGTGCGTTGAAGATGTCGTTCCCATAGCAACGATTAAAACATTCCCTAACCAGAAACCGTGGATTGATGGCAGCATTCGTGTGAAACTGAAAGCGCGAACCACTGCTTTTAATCAGGGCAAGGTGTCTGGTAACATGACCGAATACAAACAGTGCAGCTATTCCCTCCGCAAGGCTATCAAACAAGCTAAGCGCCAGTACAGAGACAAAGTAGAATCTCAACTCAACGGCTCAGACACAAGAGGCATGTGGCAGGGTCTACAGTCAATCACGGACTACAGGAAGAAATCCAGCCCAGTCACGGACCAGGATGTCTTGCTCCCAGGCAGACTAAATAACTTTTTTGCCCGCTTTGAGGACAATACAGTGCCACTGACATGGCCTGCAACGAAAACATGCAGTCTCTCCTTCACTGCAGCCGAGGTGAGTAAGACATTTAAACGTGTTAACCCTCGCAAGGCTGCAGGCCCAGACGGCATCCCCAGCCGCGCCCTCAGAGCATGCGCAGACCAGCTGGCCGGTGTGTTTACGGACATATTCAATCAATCCCTATATCAGTCTGCTGTTCCCACATGCTTCAAGAGGGCCACCATTGTTCCTGTTCCCAAGAAAGCTAAGGTAACTGAGCTAAACGACTACCGCCCCGTAGCACTCACATCCGTCATCATGAAGTGCTTTGAGAGACTAGTCAAGGACCATATCACCTCCACCCTACCTGACACCCTAGACCCACTCCAATTTGCTTACCGCCCAAATAGGTCCACAGACGATGCAATCTCAACCACACTGCACACTGCCCTAACCCATCTGGACAAGAGGAATACCTATGTGAGAATGCTGTTCATCGACTACAGCTCGGCATTCAACACCATAGTACCCTCCAAGCTCGTCATCAAGCTCGAGACCCTGGGTCTCGACCCCGCCCTGTGCAACTGGGTACTGGACTTCCTGACGGGCCGCCCCCAGGTGGTGAGGGTAGGCAACAACATCTCCTCCCCACTGATCCTCAACACTGGGGCCCCACAAGGGTGCGTTCTGAGCCCTCTCCTGTACTCCCTGTTCACCCACGACTGCGTGGCCACGCACGCCTCCAACTCAATCATCAAGTTTGAGGACGACACAACAGTGGTAGGCTTGATTACCAACAACGACGAGACGGCCTACAGGGAGGAGGTGAGGGCCCTCGTAGTGTGGTGTCAGGAAAATAACCTCACTATCAAAGTCAACAAAACTAAGGAGATGATTGTGGACTTCAGGAAACAGCAGAGGGAACACCCCCCTATCCACATCGATGGAACAGTAGTGGAGAGGGTAGCAAGTTTTAAGTTCCTCGGCATACACATCACAGACAAACTGAATTGGTCCACTCACACAGACAGCATCGTGAAGAAGGCGCAGCAGCGCCTCTTCAATCTCAGGAGGCTGAAGAAATTTGGCTTGTCACCAAAAGCACTCACAAACTTCTACAGATGCACAATCGAGAGCATCCTGGCGGGCTGTATCACCGCCTGGTATGGCAACTGCACCGCCCTCAACCGGAAGGCTCTCCAGAGGGTAGTGAGGTCTGCACAACGCATCACCGGGGGCAAACTACCTGCCCTCCAGGACACCTACACCACCCGATGTCACAGGAAGGCCATAAAGATCATCAAGGACATCAACCACCCGAGCCACTGCCTGTTCACCCCGCTATCATCCAGAAGGCGAGGTCAGTACAGGTGCATCAAAGCTGGGACCGAGAGACTGAAAAACAGCTTCTATCTCAAGGCCATCAGACTGTTAAACAGCCACCACTAACACTGAGTGGCTGCTGCCAACACACTGACACTGACTCAACTCCAGCCACTTTAATAATGGGAATTGATGGGAAATGATGTAAATATATCACTAGCCACTTTAAACAATGCTACAAAATATGACTTGAGGTAATTTCTACCATATCACCACTAAAGGGAAGTGATTGCATGTTAAATGGTAAAGATAATTTATAACTTTTGTTTAAAAAAAGTAACCTTAGTACAGTCAAACATTTTCAGTCATTGTTGCAGTGTTGCCTGCCCCTTAGGATTTTACAGCCAACTGCCTTCTGCTTAATTGCAGTCTCAAAACATTTTCTGTGGGCTGCCTTTGCGAACATACAGTATGGCCTGTATGCCATACTTTTTCCACATGTAACACCATAGAAAATGTGCCTCTAGATTTGTATTTATATCATAGTATACATGATATCATTGTAATAGTAATGCCCATATTTTCATTATCCTCTTCATTCAGTTTGATGGCAGCAAGAAGAACACTGACTGCATTTACACAGTGGTGTAAAGAACTTAAGTCAATTACTTTAATGTACTACTTAAGTTGTTTTTTGGGGTATATACACTTTACTATTTATATTTATGACATCTTTTACTCCACTACATTCCTAAATAAAATAATGCCCATTTTAATCCATACATTTTGAGACAAAAAAGTACTTAGCAGGACAGGAAAATGGCCCAATTCACTCCCTTATCAAGATAACATTCCTGGTCATCCCCACTGCCTCTGATCTGGCAGACTTACTAAACAAACGCTTTGTAAATTATGTCTGAGTTTTGAAGTGTGCCCCTGGCTATCCGTAAAAAATGCAACAAGTAAACCGTGCTGTCTGGTTTGCTTAAAGCAAGGAATGTGAAATTATTTATACTTTTACTTTTGATACTTAAGTAAAAGTAAATATACTTGAATCCTTTTTTCCTGCTGCGTAGTTTAAGTTGATGATAAAAGACAGAAAAGGTACTGCTTGCATAATGCATTATTGATTTCTCCATTAGGTACTAATTGTTTTTGCACTTGCCTGCTAACCACTTCAGTCCACTAGATGTCGCCATATACACAAAGACATGAATAAAACAATGTAGTAGGCCTGATGTGCATGACAATGTGGCTAGCTAACATAAATCATGTTGTAATATCCCTAGAACCTCAGGGGCATTACCAAAGTACTTTAGAAGGCAAGCAACTACCTCCACTGCTGGTGGAGGGAAGGACATTGTTACTGTTGGTGAGTATGTATCAACTATGGTGACATATTGATAATAGATCTCATCACAGTAATATCAAATGCAATATTATTCAAATGTTCTGATTTGAAAATACAAGTGTTTTCCAAGAGTATATGCTGGAAAATGACACTTCTGTTCAACAATGTACTATTATACCATGAGATAAAGAATGAGGTCATTTAATGACAAATGTATTGCTCATTAAAGGTAGGTAACAAAAGAAACTTGAAAGACAATTGTTACGGGACACTTGTTGATTTCTAATATCGATGAGACAACACTCTTTAATATCTCCCTCTCGCTTACAGGTCAGCACCATCATCATGACAGAGAAAAGATGTCCCCACTGTCGGAGAAAGGAGGACATTGATGCCACCAGTCCAAAGAATTACCACATTCAACATGAAATTGTCAAAGGAGCTGAAAAGGAATAAGTAATCTTAAGGCCAGGATGTCATCATATCTTCAGTCAACAGAACAGATTACATTGTTGTTAGTGGTTGTCGCTTTTGGAAAATGTTAAGAGGGTAATGCTTAAGGTAGTGATTCTTCAGAGACCTAGGTTGTCAGCATCCTCTAAGACAAACACCATTTTAAAGCACAGATTGTAATAAATATTATATATGGTATTTTTCAAGGACCCAAAGCTGCTTTACAATTGTAAACAAATACAAACAAACCAACCACACAAAGAAACCAAAACTTGAACAAGGTGAAGTTGGTCAAGCTTAAAGGGAAAAGAGTGATGTGTCAGTGTATGAATGAGTGACCAGGGGTGTTTGCAGTCCTTAGATCCAACACACTGGATCAAATTCATTACGCTCACAAACATTTTTTTTAATATATATATATAGAGCAACGCTGGAGAAGGCCCAGTCCCCAAAGATCTCTAGTGTGGACCTAGGAGCGACAAGGTGGCCTGCTGTGGCAGAACGGAGTGAGTGTGGGAGTTGGTAGCCAAGAAAAAAGGTCAGAGCTGAGGGGGATGGTGGGGAAGAGATTTGTAGGTCAGGAGGATGATCTTGTAATCAATATGTTGGGAGACAGGGAGCCAAAGGGTTTGATCTAAGGACTGCACTCTCCTTGGCCAGGATGGTAGTTGCTGCTGTGTCACTGCTAGGAAAAGTTCAGTGGGAACTACAACGCTTACTCTGTGGAAACACACAACATAGGTTTTATGGACAAATAACATGACTTTGGTTTATATATATATACAGTTGAAGTCGGAAGTTTACATACACCTGAGACAAATACATTAAAACTCTGAAAATCTATTCAACATTTAATCCTAGTAAAAATTCACTGTCTTAGGTCAGTTAGGATCACCACTTTATTTTAAGAATGTGAAAATGTCAGAATAATAGTAGAGATTATGGCCAAACAGTTCTATTTTTTTTAATCAGACCAGTGGACATTTCCCCAAAAAAGTACAATCTTTGTCCCCATGTGCAGTTGCAAACCGTACTCTGGCTTTTTTATGGCGGTTTGGAGCAGTGGCTTCTTCCTTATAAAAGACACCTGTCCACACACTCAATCAAACAGACTCTAACCTCTCCACAATGGCCAAGCCCAGAGAGCTGTGTAAGGACATCAGGGTTAAAATTGTAGACCTGCACAAGGCTGGGATGGGCTACAGGGCAATAGGCAAGCAGCTTGGTGAGAAGTCAACAACTGTTGGCGCAATTATTAGAAAATGGAAGAAGTTCAGGATGACGGTTAATCCCCCTCGGTCTGGGGCTCCATGCAAGATCTCACCTCGTGGGGCATCAATGATCGTGAGGAAGGTGAGGGATCAGCCCAGAACTACACGGCAGGACCTGGTCAATGACCTGAAGAGAGCTGGGACCACAGTCTCAAAGATTAGTAACACCATTAGTAACACACTACGCTGTCATGGATTAAAATCCTGCAGCGCACGCAAGGTCCCCCTGCTCAAGCCAGCGCATGTCCAGGCCTGTCTGAAGTTTGCCAATGACCATCTGGATGATCCAGAGGATCGGAGGTCATGTGGTCTGATGAGACAAAAATAGAGCTTTTTGGTCTAAACTCCACTCGCTGTGTTTGGAGGAAGAAGAAGGATGAGTACAACCCCAAGAACACCATCCCAACCGTGAAGCATGGAGGTGGAAACATCATTCTTTTGGGATGCTTTTCTTTTGCACCATATTGAGTGGCGGATGGATGGGGCCATGTATTGCGAGATCTTGGCCACCAAATTCCTTCCCTCATTAAGAGCATTGAAGATGGGTCGTGGCTGGGTCTTCCAGCATGACAACGACCCGAAACACACAGCCAGGGCAACTAAGGAGTGGCTCCTTAAGAAGCATCTCAAGGTCCTGGAGTGGCCTAGCCAGTCTCCAGACCTGAACCCAATAGAAAATCTTTGGAAGGAGCTGAAAGTCCGTATTGCCCAACGACAGCCCCGAAACCTGAAGGATCTGGAAAAGGTCTGTATGGAGGAGTGGGCCAAAATCCCTGCTGCAGTGTGTGCAAACCTGGCCAAGAACTATAGGAAACGTATGATCTCTGTAATTGCAAACAAAGGTTTCTGTACCAAATATTAAGTTCTGCTTTAAATAAAATGCAAATGAATTACTTAAAAATCATACAATGTGATTTTCTGGATTTTTGTTTTAGATTCAGTCTCTCACAGTTGAAGTGTACTATGATAAAAAATTACAGACCTCTACATGCTTTGTAAGTGGGAAAACCTGCAAAATCGGCAGTGTATCAAATACTTGTTCTCCCCACTGTATGTATATATATATATATATATATATATTACTGCCGGCCAACATTTAATGGAGCAATACTACTAAAAGCAGAGAGAACCTTTTTTCCTACCGATGAGATAAACATGATAGTTTTCAAATAAACTGGGCAACAAAAAAAAGAAACGTCCCTTTTTCAGGACCCAGTCTTTCAAATATAATTCCTAAAAATCTAAAGGACTTCAGATCTTCATTGTATAGGGCTTCCCACGCTTGCTCAATGAACCATAAATAATGAATATGCACCTGTGGAACAGTCGTTAAGACACTAAGCAATTAGGCTTACAGATTGTAGGCAATTAAGGTCACAGTTATGAAAACTTAGGACACTAAAGAGGCCTTTCTACTGACTCTGAAAAAACCCAAAAGAAAGATGCCCAGGATCCCTGCTCATCTGCTTGAACGTGCCTTAGGCATGCTGCAAGGAGGCATGAGGACTGCAGATGTGGCCAGGGCAATAAATTGCAATGTCCGTACTGTGAGACGCCTAAGACAAAGCTACAGGGAGACAGGATGGACAGCTGATCGTCCTCGCAGTAGCAGACCACGTGTAACAACACCTGCACAGGATCGGTACATCCAAACATCACTCCTGCGGGACAGGTACAGGATGGAAACAACTACTGCCCCAGTTACACAAGGAACACACAATCCCACCATCAGTGCTCAGACTGTCTACAATAGGCTAAGAGAGGCTGGACCAAGGGCTAGTAGGCCTGTTGTGATGTCTGTGAGGACCTGCCTTGTGAACTCGGTGTGCGAGTTCATTAGAACGTGCGTTGAAGATGTCGTTCCCATAGCAACGATTAAAACATTCCCTAACCAGAAACCGTGGATTGATGGCAGCATTCGTGTGAAACTGAAAGCGCGAACCACTGCTTTTAATCAGGGCAAGGTGTCTGGTAACATGACCGAATACAAACAGTGCAGCTATTCCCTCCGCAAGGCTATCAAACAAGCTAAGCGCCAGTACAGAGACAAAGTAGAATCTCAACTCAACGGCTCAGACACAAGAGGCATGTGGCAGGGTCTACAGTCAATCACGGACTACAGGAAGAAATCCAGCCCAGTCACGGACCAGGATGTCTTGCTCCCAGGCAGACTAAATAACTTTTTTGCCCGCTTTGAGGACAATACAGTGCCACTGACATGGCCTGCAACGAAAACATGCAGTCTCTCCTTCACTGCAGCCGAGGTGAGTAAGACATTTAAACGTGTTAACCCTCGCAAGGCTGCAGGCCCAGACGGCATCCCCAGCCGCGCCCTCAGAGCATGCGCAGACCAGCTGGCCGGTGTGTTTACGGACATATTCAATCAATCCCTATACCAGTCTGCTGTTCCCACATGCTTCAAGAGGGCCACCATTGTTCCTGTTCCCAAGAAAGCTAAGGTAACTGAGCTAAACGACTACCGCCCCGTAGCACTCACATCCGTCATCATGAAGTGCTTTGAGAGACTAGTCAAGGACCATATCACCTCCACCCTACCTGACACCCTAGACCCACTCCAATTTGCTTACCGCCCAAATAGGTCCACAGACGATGCAATCTCAACCACACTGCACACTGCCCTAACCCATCTGGACAAGAGGAATACCTATGTGAGAATGCTGTTCATCGACTACAGCTCGGCATTCAACACCATAGTACCCTCCAAGCTCGTCATCAAGCTCGAGACCCTGGGTCTCGACCCCGCCCTGTGCAACTGGGTACTGGACTTCCTGACGGGCCGCCCCCAGGTGGTGAGGGTAGGCAACAACATCTCCTCCCCGCTGATCCTCAACACTGGGGCCCCACAAGGGTGCGTTCTGAGCCCTCTCCTGTACTCCCTGTTCACCCACGACTGCGTGGCCACGCACGCCTCCAACTCAATCATCAAGTTTGAGGACGACACAACAGTGGTAGGCTTGATTACCAACAACGACGAGACGGCCTACAGGGAGGAGGTGAGGGCCCTCGGAGTGTGGTGTCAGGAAAATAACCTCACTATCAAAGTCAACAAAACTAAGGAGATGATTGTGGACTTCAGGAAACAGCAGAGGGAACACCCCCCTATCCACATCGATGGAACAGTAGTGGAGAGGGTAGCAAGTTTTAAGTTCCTCGGCATACACATCACAGACAAACTGAATTGGTCCACTCACACAGACAGCATCGTGAAGAAGGCGCAGCAGCGCCTCTTCAATCTCAGGAGGCTGAAGAAATTTGGCTTGTCACCAAAAGCACTCACAAACTTCTACAGATGCACAATCGAGAGCATCCTGGCGGGCTGTATCACCGCCTGGTATGGCAACTGCACCGCCCTCAACCGTAAGGCTCTCCAGAGGGTAGTGAGGTCTGCACAACGCATCACCGGGGGCAAACTACCTGCCCTCCAGGACACCTACACCACCCGATGTCACAGGAAGGCCATAAAGATCATCAAGGACATCAACCACCCGAGCCACTGCCTGTTCACCCCGCTATCATCCAGAAGGCGAGGTCAGTACAGGTGCATCAAAGCTGGGACCGAGAGACTGAAAAACAGCTTCTATCTCAAGGCCATCAGACTGTTAAACAGCCACCACTAACACTGAGTGGCTGCTGCCAACACACTGACACTGACTCAACTCCAGCCACTTTAATAATGGGAATTGATGGGAAATGATGTAAATATATCACTAGCCACTTTAAACAATGCTACCTTATATAATGTTACTTACCCTACATTATTCATCTCATATGCATACGTATATACTGTACTCTATATCATCGACTGTATCCTTATGTAATACATGTATCACTAGCCACTTTAAACTATGCGTGTTACATACTCATCTCATTTGTACATACTGTACTCGATACCATCTACTGTATCTTGCCTATGCTGCTCTGTACCATCACTCATTCATATATCCTTATGTACATATTCTTTATCCCCTTACACTGTGTACAAGACAGTAGTTTTGGAATTGTTAGTTAGATTACTTGTTATTACTGCATTGTCGGAACTAGAAGCACAAGCATTTCGCTACACTCGCATTAACATCTGCTAACCATGTGTATGTGACAAATAAAATTTTATTTGATTTGATTTGATTTGGATAGGGAAGATTCCCTAGTGGGCTAAGCCGATATGACGGCTTGGTGGACAAAGGGAAGTGGGTGTGGACTGAGAAAGAGTGGGCAAGACAAAAGGGATCACTACACAGTTGATAATTCTATTAATTGAAATGCTAATCCTTTGCACATGAACGCTCACTCATTTGGGAATAATTGCAATCATTATATATTTATGCCTATGTGTAATTGTGATCTCTGTTGGAATCGTCAGTCTGTCTGCTGGAGAGTTTATCCGAGTCTCTCTCTCTCTTTCTGTTTCCCTGAAGTCTTTCGTGGTTAGAATGATTACTTCAGAGTACCATTCAGAAATGTTCTCATAGAATAGATGTTTCATAAGGATATATGAATGAGTGATGGTACAGAGCAGCATAGGCAGATACAGTAGATTGTATCGAGTACAGTATATACATATGAGATGAGTATGTAAACAAAGTGGCATAGTTAAAGTGGCTAGTGATACATGTATTACATAAGGATACAGTCGATGATACAGTATATACGTATGCCTATGAGATGAATAATGTAGGGTAAGTAACATTATATAAGGTAGCATTGTTTAATGTGGCTAGTGATATATTTACATCATTTCCCATCAATTCCCATTATTAAAGTGACTGGAGTTGAGTCAGTGTCAGTGTGTTGGCAGCAGCCACTCAATGTTAGTGGTGGCTGTTTAACAGTCTGATAGCCTTGAGATAGAAGCTGTTTTTCAGTTTTGATGCACCTGTACTGACCTCGCCTTCTGGATGATAGCGGGGTGAACAGGCAGTGGCTTGGGTGGTTGATGTCCTTGATGATCTTTATGGCCTTCCTGTGACATCGGGTGGTGTAGGTGTCCTGGAGGGCAGGTAGTTTGCCCCCGGTGATGCGTTGTGCAGACCTCACTACCCTCTGGAGAGCCTTACGGTTGAGGGCGGAGCAGTTGCCGTACCAGGCGGTGATACAGCCCGCCAGGATTCTCGATTGTGCATCTGTAGAAGTTTGTGAGTGCTTTTGGTGACAAGCCGAATTTCTTCAGCCTCCTGAGGTTGAAGAGGCGCTGCTGCGCCTTCTTCACAATGCTGTCTGTGTGAGTGGACCAATTCAGTTTGTCTGTGATGTGTATGCCGAGGAACTTAAAACACCCTCTCCACTACTGTTCCATCGATGTGGATAGGGGGGTGTTCCCTCTGCTGTTTCCTGAAGTCCACAATCATCTCCTTAGTTTTGTTGACGTTGAGTGTGAGGTTATTTTCCTGACACCACACTCCGAGGGCCCTCACCTCCTCCCTGTAGGCCGTCTCGTCGTTGTTGGTAATCAAGCCTACCACTGTTGTGTCGTCCGCAAACTTGATGATTGAGTTGGAGGCGTGCGTGGCCACGCAGTCGTGGGTGAACAGGGAGTACAGGAGAGGGCTCAGAACGCACCCTTGTGGGGCCCCAGTGTTGAGGATCAGCGGGGAGGAGATGTTGTTGCCTACCCTCACCACCTGGGGGCGGCCCGTCAGGAAGTCCAGTACCCAGTTGCACAGGGCGGGGTCGAGACCCAGGGTCTCGAGCTTGATGACGAGCTTGGAGGGTACTATGGTGTTGAATGCCGAGCTGTAGTCAATGAACAGCATTCTCACATAGGTATTCCTCTTGTCCAGATGGGTTAGGGCAGTGTGCAGTGTGGTTGAGATTGCATCGTCTGTGGACCTATTTGGGCGGTAAGCAAATTGGAGTGGGTCTAGGGTGTCAGGTAGGGTGGAGGTGATATGGTCCTTGACTAGTCTCTCAAAGCACTTCATGATGACGGAAGTGAGTGCTACGGGGCGGTAGTCGTTTAGCTCAGTTACCTTAGCTTTCTTGGGAACAGGAACAATGGTGGCCCTCTTGAAGCATGTGGGAACAGCAGACTGGTATAGGGATTGATTGAATATGTCCGTAAACACACCGGCCAGCTGGTCTGCGCATGCTCTGAGGGCGCGGCTGGGGATGCCGTCTGGGCCTGCAGCCTTGCGAGGGTTAACACGTTTAAATGTCTTACTCACCTCGGCTGCAGTGAAGGAGAGACCGCAAGTTTTCGTTGCAGGCCGTGTCAGTGGCACTGTATTGTCCTCAAAGCGGGCATTATTTAGTCTGCCTGGGAGCAGGACATCCTGGTCCGTGATGGGCTGGATTTCTTCCTGTAGTCCGTGATTGACTGTAGACCCTGCCACATGCCTCTTGTGTCTGAGCCGTTGAATTGAGATTCTACTTTGTCTCTGTACTGACGCTTAGCTTGTTTGATAGCCTTGGTTTCACACGAATGCTGCCATCAATCCACGGTTTCTGGTTAGGGAATGTTTTAATCGTTGCTATGGGAACGACATCTTCAACGCACGTTCTAATGAACTCGCACACCGAATCAGCGTATTCGTCAATGTTGTTGTCTGACGCAATACGAAACATGTCCCAGTCCACGTGATGGAAGCAGTCTTGGAGTGTGGAGTCAGCTTGGTCGGACCAGCGTTGGACAGACCTCAGCGTGGGAGCCTCTTGTTTTAGTTTCTGTCTGTAGGCAGGGATCAACAAAATGGAGTCGTGGTCAGCTTTTCCGAAAGGGGGGCGGGGCAGGGCCTTATATGCAAGTATTTGTTTTCAGATTAGCCTTGTTAAAATCCCCAGCTACAATGAATGCAGCCATCCCAGGTTTACATAATTTCTGGCTGCAGACTAGTAATTCATATCTAAGATTTGCTCTTATTCTGTAGGGATCGATAGTCTCAGAGTTTAAACATTTCCAGTTGTGTATCCAATGCTCCACGTGGTATGGTTAGGAATTTAATAACTTATTGCAATCACAGCTCACGCTGTGGGTTTGCTTAGTCTGAAGAGGATTTTCTTAGGAGGGGGTTTTATTAGTAACCATAAAAAAGGTGGTTCCATGACACCAGATCATGTCTGCTCATGGGGATGGGCCAATGAGTGGCTGCTGCCAACACACTGACTCAACTCCAGCCACTTTAATGATGGGAATTGATGTAAAATATATCACTAGCCACTTTAAACAATGCTACTTAATATAATGTTTACATAGCCTACATTATTTATCTCATATGTATATGTATATACTGTACTCTATATCATCTACTGCATCTTTATGTAATACATGTATCACTAGCCACTTTAAACTATGCCACTTTGTTTACATACTCATCTCATATGTATATACTGTACTTGATACCATATGCCGCTCTGTACCATCACTCACTCATATATCTTTATGTACATATTCTTTATCCCTTTACACTTGTGTGTATAAGGTAGTAGTTTTGGAATTGTTAGCTAGATTACTCATTGGTTATTACTGCATTGTCGGAACTAGAAGCACAAGCATTTCGCTACACTCGCATTAACATCTGCTAACCATGTGTATGTGACAAATAAAATTTGATTTGATTTGATTTTTGATGACTTAGTTAAACTTTAAAGGGAATACAATTTTCACGTTAAAGTTTTAACATTACATTACATCATTTCACAAATAGTTTCATCTTTACTCATTCATTTTCTACAACAATTAGATGCAAACCTCACATCTGAGGCACCTGTATAAACAGAGTTAGGGTAATGTGGCTGTATTGTCTTTCATGAGGTCACAAACATGAAACAAAATGGACAGGGTCGTAGCTGGCTTCTCCACAGACCGTTTACACATTCTCCAAAATGTGGATATTGTTCAGTTCTCAAATTCTGTGATGTAGTAGAATTTGGCGGGAGTTCCTTTGTTCTACTGTCAAAATCTCTGCATGAAAAGGGGGAGAGAGTCTCCGCCAGGAATTTACGACCTGTGATAACAGAACCTGGCTGTAGGAGTGCGTAAGAGAGGGGGAAGCCACGATCTATACCCAGAAAAGGCCACGTCATGACAGTACATGTCCCAACCAGAAGCCATGGATTACAGGCAACATCTGCATCGAGCTAAAAGCTAGAGCTGCCGCTTTCAAGGAGCGGGAGACTAATCCGGACGCTTGTACAAAATCCCACTATGCCCTCAGACGAACCATCAAACAAAGTGTCAATACAGGACTAAGATTGAATCCTACAACACCAGCTCTGACGCTCGTCAGATGTGGCAGGGCTTGACAACTATTACAGACTACAAAGGGAAACCCAAACGCGAGCTGCCCAGTGACGCAAGCCTACCAGACAAGCTAAATGCCTTTTATGCTCGCTTCGAGGCAAGCAACACTGAAGCATGCATGAGAGCACCAGCTGTTCTGGATGACTGTGTGATAACGCTCTCGGTAGCCGATGTGAACAAAACCTTTAAACAGTTCAACATTCACAAAGCTGCTGGGCCAGATGGATTACCAGGACGTGTACTCAAAGCATGCGTGGACCAACTGTCAAGTGTCTTCACTGCCATTTTCAACCTCTCACTGACCGAGTCTGTAGTACCTACATGTTTCAAGCAGGTAACCTGCCTAAATGATTACCGCCCCGTGGCACTCACATCAGAAGCCATGAAGTGCTTTGAAAGGCTGGTCATGGCCCACATCACAGCATCCTCCCGGACAGCCTAGACCCATTTCAATTTGCATACCGCCCCAACAGATCCACAGATGACGCAATCTCAATCGAACTCCACACTGCCCTTTCTCACCTGGACAAACGGAACACCTATGTGAGAATGCTGTTCATTGACTACAGCGCAGGGGTCAACACCATAGTGCCCACGAAGCTCATCACTAACCTAAGGACTCTGGGACTAAACACCTCCCTCTGAAACTGGATCCTGGACTTCCTGACGAACCCCCAGGTGGTAAGAGTAGGCAACAACAAATCCTCCACACTGATCCTTAACATTGGGGCCCTCATGGGTGTGTACTTAGTCCCATCCTCTATTCCCTGTTCACTCACGACTGCGTGGCCAAACACGACTCATTAAGTTTGTTGGCAACACAACTGTGGTAGATCTGATCACCGACAACGATGAGACGGCCTATAGGAAGGAGGTCAGAGAACTGGTAGTGTGGTGCCAGGACAACAACCTCTCCCTCAATGTGAGCAATACGAAGAAGCTGATCGTGGACTACAAGAAAAGGTGGACCGAAACAGGACCCCATTAACATCACTGGGGCTATAGTGGAGAGGGTCGAGAGTTTTAAGTTCCTTGGTATCCACATCACCAACAAACTATCATGGTCCAAACACACCAAGACAGTCGTGAAGAGGGCACGACAAAACCTTTCCCCCTCAGGAGACTGAAAAGATTTGACATGGGTCCCCAGATACTCAAAAGGTTCTACAGCTGCACCAACGAGAGCCTCATGATGGGTTGGATCACCGCCTGGTATGGCAAATACTTGGCATCTGAGCGTAAGGCGCTATAGAGGGTAGTGCAAATAGCCCAGTACGTCACTGGGGTCAAGCTTCCTGTCATCCAGGAGCTATATAATAGGCTGCGTCAGAGGGAAGGCCATCAAATTATCAGATACTCCAGTCACCCAAGTTATAGACTGTTTTCTCTGCTACCCCAAGGCAAGCGGTACGGGGGCGCCAAGTCTAGGAACAAAAGGCTCCTCAACAGCTTCTACCCCCAAGCCATAAGGCTGCTGAACAATTCATAAAATCGCCACCGTACATTGATTTTCAGTTTACATTGACCTCCCCCTTTTGTACACTGCTGCTACTCACTGTTTCTATGCATAGTCACTTCGCCCCCACCGACATGTACAGATTACTTCAACTAGCCTGTACCCCCGCACACTGACTCAGTACCGGTGCCCCCTGTATATAGCCTCGTTATTGTTATTCTTGTAAGTAAGCGTTTCACGATAAAGTCTACACTTGTTGTATTCGGCGCATGTGACAAAAAAAGTTTGATTTGATGGTGTCACAATGGGGCGCTTTAGAATTTTGAGAAATCCCATGAAAGAGGATGGAGGAGAAAAAGAGGACAAGAAACTGAATAACGAAAAGTATAACAGATATCAAAAAGTTGTATATAAGCAACTCGATCGAGACCGTTCCGGAATTTTAGAAGTTGGAATGGCGTTTCTGGCTTAAATGGTGTAGGAGGAGTCGCCCTGATTTGAAATTGGACTTCGTATTTGAAAAGCAGAGTAGCAGGGGAAGATTTCATACTTTAGAATTTTTTCGATGGGTTACGAAAACGGCTGTAGTTACAGATTAGCAGAGGTGTGGACTCGAGTCACAAGACTTGGACTCGAGTCAGACTCAAGTCACAAATATGATGACTTGCAACTCAACTTTGACTTTAACACCAATGACTCGTGAATTAACTTGGACTTGAGTCTTTTGACTCGAACTGACTTGATACCTTCCCCAAGCCTCCACAAGCCTCCCCAAGCCTCCCCAAGCCCAAATATTAAAAATTGATATTTTCATTTATACTCTTTTTCATTCATACTCTTCATTTAACGGATTACAGTTTGAATCGGACAGCAGCCAATCAAATTGTGCCAGCTGAGGAAAAAGTTGCGCGTGGCAGTGCAGAGGAACGTCGGCGGGTGAATTCAGATGGAGCCCTTGGAAAGATGATACCCAAAATTATTATTTTCGGATATAAAGACGGAGGCACAACAATTTCCAACTTTGTTTGAAATTTGAAGCTGCACAAAGTACGGTAAGTTGTGGCTAATATAGCCAACAGCTATATAATTTATATCTTTGCTAGTGTAGCATGTCGGCTAACGTAACGTTAAATCAATGAGCCTCCAGTCAGTCAGTGCGGGAACGTGAACATTGCACCCAAGATTGAGCTACAACTGGCTAGGCAGTTGGTAGCCTAAATCCTGCCTGATGTTACTACTGTTCCTAAAACCATTAACATACTTTAGCCTACTGTAACCACACAGAGAGGATGTGTGTGTTAAGGTTGGGTGATTGTGTACAAGCCTACATCACCCGATTGCGATAGCCGATCGCTATGGGGGCGGGTCTTTCTCATGGCTACCCATGTATTTCCATGGAAATATAAAGTTCATTTGGAAAGAAATATATATTTTTTAAAGCATTCATGATTTGCGTAAATGTAATATACTAACTATTACTCGTTAAAAATATTAAATGGTATTACATTTGGTGAAGAGCACATTATGATTTGTATTGGACTCGAAACTCAAAGTTTAGGGCTTGAGTCTTGTCTTGAGACTTGACTCGGACTTGCCTGTTTTGACTTGGGACTTGTAAAACAATGACTTGATCCCACCTCTGCAGATCAGTAATCACGATTTTAAATTTGCTCGCATATTTGAGAAGCAGAGAATTTTTTTTTTAACATTGGTAAAAAGTAGACTCAGAGCTACAAAATGGTATAACACTGTATTTTCGAGGAACAATTGGAAAGTAATTCTGCTTCGAAAGTTAATAAATTGTAAACTCACTTTTGAGAAAAGGGCCTTTGAATGTTTTGGTACCTACTGGATAGCTCTCCTTTGTCTACATCCATTCAGCATTGTTCACACCCTCTTAAACCAGCTCCACCAGCCCCTCATCTCTTTAAGGATTCACATGTGAGGTCATGTGCTAAACAGTGAGTAGTGTGGTAAAGATTAAGACTAAAAGTGGTAGTAGCCAACAATAAGGAAACATTCCAGGTAAACAGAAAGTGTCCAAATAAAAATACTTTATAAATATTAGATGACACTTACCCAGACACACTTGTCTAAACTGATGGGTCATGTGAAAGAAATGATATAACCCCCAGCCACATCCAGTGGTGGAAAAAGTACTACATTGCCATAATTGAGTAAATGTTACGATAGCTTAATAGAAAATGACTGAAGTAAAGTGTCACAGTAAAATACTTGAGTGAAAGTCTAAAAGTATTTGGTTTTAAAAATACTTAAGTATCAAAATGGAATTGCTAAAATGTACTTAATAAAGATCAAAAGTAAAAGTATAAATCATTTAAAATTAAACCATTTTTTAAATGTATTTTATTTTTACGGATAGCCAGGGGCACACTCCAACACTCAGACATTATTTACAAATAAAGCATCTGTGTTTAGTGAGTCTGCCAGATCAAATGCAGTAGGGATTACGCCCAGGGATGTTCTTGATAAGATGGTGAATTGGACAATTTTCCTGTCAAAATGGAAGGATGTTAGCATTGCGCAGCAGCTGAAACTTGGTCCCGACAGTCCAAACGCTCCTTAGCGACAACACCAGGCTTCAGAGCATCATAGCTGTAAAACAGGAAATAACAAAAACAATTAGAAGACATTACAACCTTTCACAACATCAATTCACCTCCCAAGTTTAGATAAGAAGAATGACCTCATACAATGAAAATTATATTCACCTGAAGTGCTGCTACTGTTTGGTCTGTGACAGCGGCCTGAAGTATGGAGTCAGGTGTTGTTGCCAGTCAGCCTTCCACCAGCACTGTACCATCCTCCAGTCCAACCAGCTGTGGGATGTTGACCCCTGTCACAGTGCTGTCCTTCACAACACCAGCAATCTCAGGCCGAAGCACAAGTCAGGGGTAAATTTGATGTGGCCTGTGATCAGGAAGTGAAGGTCCAGTCAACTTAGTGTATGTAAACTACTGACCCACTGGAATTGTGATACAGTGAATTATAAGTGAAATAATCTGTCTGTAAACAATTTTTGGAATAATTACTTGTGTCATGCACAAAGCAGAAGTCCTACCCAACTGACCAAAACTATAGTTTGTTAACAAGACATCTGTGGAGTGGTTGAAAAACAATGACTCCAACCTAAGTGTTCGGGACTGTAACGGTTTTCTTGAGTCGAAGGAGAGGCGGACCAAAACGCAGCGTGGTGATTATTCATGGTTCTTGGACAAAGGCGTGTAACATAGAATGCCCACTCAGATCACACAAAACAGAAACATACAAAGCAAACTATGGTCAGGGTGTGACAGGGACTTCAACTGTACATGGAGAAGACGTAATCAAGCAAGTCGTCTTGACTACTTTCTTGTCTCTTTCTCTCTTGTATCAAAGGTTAAAAAAGTTTTAATAGGAAACAGAATGCGATCGGATCATCATCTAATCGGCATTCACATAACTCTTATAGATGATACTCTTATAGAAAGAGGTAAGAACAGCTGCAGACAGCATATGATTCATGGATTACAGCGTTTACCTAATATTTTCTCAGTTCATTACATTTACAGTGTCTCTAGCGGTGTCTCCTAACCAGCCTTGGGCCCCCAGTTGACCCGAAGGTTATCTTAAGAGCGGGTGAGGTGGGGATGACGGGACTGGCTTCCTCTCTCACATCAAAACATACCTGCAGACGAGAGACAGATCGATAGAGAGAAAGCATGATTAAGCCTGGTTTTTATATTACAACACTGTCAGTTTATCTTAAATCAGGAGGTGAAATGCAAAACTGACCTTGGATCATTAACTCTGGGACTACTACATCCCTATATGTATTTCAATGTAAAGCAACTCTTTAATAATACTTCCTGTTGACCCGACCATGTGACATCTCACCTATGATCATGCTGTGCCCTCTGTCAGCCAGTTCAGATGCGGGAGGGGTTCACCAAAACAGCTGACATAAACTTTAGGATTTAGGGAGAAGGGGGAGAGGGATGAAGTGAAGAAGAGAGACTGTTATTGTGTGTGTGTGTGATCTCACCTGGTGTCCACACTAAGTGGCTACAGAGTACTTTATGCTGAAAAACAGACACATGAGGACAAACAATAGAAGATCATGTCAATAGAAGATACTGTATGTGACGCAGGCACCTATCGGAGTGTACCTGAAACATTTAAATATAGAGGGCTGTGTGTCTCACCACTTGGTCATTGCAAGGCTAAGCCTCTTAAGGCTAGGCAGAATACTGCCCCCTTTGGAGGAATTGCGTGCCCATAGTAAACTGAATAAAAATGTGTCAAAAATTGCTAATATATGCATATAATAATTATTATTGGATAGAAAACACTCTAAAGCTTCTAAAACCGTTGGAATTATGTCTGTAAGTATAGCAGAACTCACAGGGCAGGCATTCTTCCAAACTAGTTTTGGGATCATGAAAGTTGGGGCAACTTTGACGTCATCGCCCCCACCCTTCCCAAACAGCTATGGATCTGGGGACACTTTCTATGTCTTCCACTAGATGTCCTCATTCAGTAGAGCGTTTAATCGTTCAAATCCCGCGAGAATTGGCCATATGGGAGTGAATTGAGTGAGTGCCGCGAGAAAATACCTGTGCGTTGGGGCGCGAATTGGTCCCAGCCATTCCTTTGTTCCAGCACTCCGGAGGAGAACTAACAATGACCGGTTGAATTGAAAATTGTTTTGTATGTTTACAACATCCTAAAGCTTGATTCTGCACTTAGTTTGACCTGTTTAGTCAACCTATAATATGTAATTTTGAAGTTTTGATGCGCAACTTTTCCGGACCAGAGGACATTTAGGGTGCATTTCAGCTGATATTGTTAGCAGATGCTAACACAAAGACACAAGACTTGAAACCAAACAATGTTTTGGGTAAGTATGAACCCTTCCAGTACATTCTGAACGAAGACCATCAAAGGTAAGGGAATATTTATGCTGAAATTGTGTGTTTCTGTTGACTCCAACATAGCGGAGAAATATAGCTTATATCTGAGCGCCGTCTCAGAATATTGAATAGTGCGCGATTTCTGTAACGTTAAAAAGAAATGTAACAAAGCGATTGCATTAAGAAGCAGTGTATCTTTCTAACTATATGTAGAACATGTATATTTAGTCAAAGTTTATGATGTCTATTTACGTTATCTTGCGGCACTACCTATATTTTCTGCGGACATTTTTGAGTATTTTCTGAACATGAATTCAATGTAAATGGACATTTATGGATATAAATGGCATTTTATTGAAAAAAAAAATGTACTGTGTAACATGTCCTATTACTGTCATTTGATGAAGATTTTCAAAAGGTTAGTGAATGATTTATTTTTTAATCCTGCTTTTATAATTTTATATTTTCTGGGACAAAATGGCTGCCTCTTGTCTTCGTTTCGGTGGTGGTCTAATATAAATATGTGGTGTGTTTTCGCCGTAAAACATTTAACAAATCTGACATGCTGGGTAGATGAACAAGGTGTTTATCTTTCATTTGAGGTATTGGACTTGTTAATGTGTGGAGGTTAAATATTTCTACGAATATTTTTGCATTCCGTGCGCCACCGTTCCAGCTGAACGTGGGAGGGTGGGTTCCCAAAGGGGAACATACCCCGTAAACAGGGAAATCATGACTTGGCAGCAACAGATAGTCCAGTGAAAATGGCTGTGTATATGTGATGTAAATCTGAAAATTAGCAGCTGACATCTTAATCTCTGGGATATGTGGGACGCTCGCGTCCCACCTGGCCAACAGCCAGGGAAAATGCAGAGCGCCAAATTCAAATAAATTATTATAAAAATCAAACTTTCCTGAAATCAACATGTCAGATTTCAAAAAGGCTTTTCGGCGAAAGCAAACGATGCTATTATCTGAGGATAGCACCATAGTAAACAAACACAGACAAACACATTTCAACCCTCCAGGCGCGACACAAAACGCAGAAGTAAAAATATAATTCATGCCTTACCTTTGACAAGCTTCTTTTGTTGGCACTCCAATATGTCCCATAAACATCAAAAATGGTCCTTTTGTTCAATTAATTCCGTCAATATATATCCAAAATGTTATTTTATTTGGCGCGTTTGATCCAGAAAAACACTGGTTACAACTTGCGCAACGTGACTACAAAATATCTCAAAAGTTACCTGTAAACTTTGCCAAAACATTTCAAACTACTTTTGTAATACAACTTTAAATCATTTTTATGTAAGTAATTGATACATTTGAAGACGGAATGATCTGTGTTCAATACAGGAGGAAAACAAACTTTAGCTAGCTTTCAGGTCACACGCCTCTAACAAAGAGTACTCTTCACTCTAGCCTGAACAGTGTTACTTCTTCATTACACAAAGGAAAAACCCCAACCAATTTCTAAAGACTGTTGACATCCAGTGGAAGCGATAGGAACTGCAAGAAGGTCCCTTAGAAATCTGGATTCCCAATGAAAAACCATTGAAAAGAGAGTGACCTAAAAAAAAAAAAACATCAATGGTTTGTCCTCGGGGTTTCACCTGCTACATAAGTTATGTTATACTCACAGACATGATTCAAACAGTTTTAGAACCTTCAGAGTGTTTTCTATCCAAATCTACTAATAATATGCATATCTTATCTTCTAGGGATGATTAGCAGGCAGTTTAATTTGGGCACGCTTTTCATCCAACATTCAGAATGCTGGTCCCTATACTAGAGAAGTTTAAGGGTTTTTTAATGAATGCATGTGAGACAGGTTCCATAACCACACCTTCATAAAAACGTGCTACTGTATGCCGAATTCTTGACACACAACCGAAGATGCTGTCATATCCCGCCAGTACGCCCACAAGTGAGCCACTCAGGAGCAGAATGATGATGTGTAGAAGAGGGAAAGGAATGCGGAACAGCAATTTGTTGCAAGTTGGGGAGGAGGGCTAATAGCTGAACAATAGACTAATCAACCTTTACTTAGTTAACGCTATCTAACTACCCAAAGTTTATTGACTTGATTATTCTCGTCATTCTTAGCTTAGCTAAATGGTATAGTCGTTGTGCTTTCTCAATGGACATTCGGGTGCTTTCGTAAATTCGCTCTGGCTATCTATTGGCTGGACAATAGAACGAGTCAAAATTCACCCAAGGCTGAAAAACGGCTTAAGAACTTTGGCTAAACTGGAACACTAGCGCGAGCCCATAGCAAATTAATTGAATCGAACGTTCGCAGAGCCTGTTTTGACTGGAGTGATGCTTAGAATTCCATTAAAAGTAAACATTTGCACCTCGATGGTGTCAACTGTGCTTATGTCTGCGTAATGGAAAAAAAAAAACTTTGACTATTTCTGGTCTAGCGATCGATGACAAATGAACTCGCTGCCCAGACTTACATAATTACAAAGAGGAGATTCTCCTGATTAAAAGTGTGCCCTTGTAATAGTTGTGTTTCTTTCCCTCTCCTCACCCCTACCTGGGCTCGAACCAGCACATGCAGACAACAGCCACCCTTGAAGCATTGTTACCCATCGCTCCACAAAAGCCTTGCACATGCTTATGCACACACTCTTATTCAAATAAATTTGCGTTTTTTTGCCAATGTTTACTGACACTGGCCATATTCAACGGGTGTTGAGCGTTCAGCAATTCGTAATTTATTCTGCGCTCTGCCACACTCAGACGAGAGTGGTCTGAAATCGGAGTAGATAGCCAGAGTGAATTTACCAGCTACGGCAATCAAAGTTTTCGCAGTGACTTCATTAGCATTGTATTGAAATGGTTACTTGCATAGTGGAGTCTTTTGTTTAGACATGTAACTAGCTAGCTAGCTAGCTAAACAATGGACCATAATCCCAACTCATGACATTACTACCCTGCATGAATATGTAGGTAGCTAACCAACCAGGTTCAATGTTAGCTAGCTAACAAAACAAACGCTTCTAAACAGCATTGTTGTCTGAAAAGCATCTAAACAATCGTATTCCTCAATTTCACCTTTTTTTGTAAAAGATACATGCGGACATCATGAATCAAGCATCACACGGAACACATCCACAGCCAAACTCATTCCATAAACCAGTCCAAATAACAGGTTGCGCTGACAAGAAACAAAACATAAGGTAGCAACCTAACAGCTAGACTTGTAATATTGTTTAAAAAATAAATGGGTGTTATCAAAGCTTACAGCAGCTAAATTCTTTATGATGGCAGCCATGTTGGTTTATGTTTGACAAGCAAAATCTCCTTAATTCCAGAATGCCATTCACTAGTCGCAAATAAACAAAATCAAAGATGGCTGCGCCCATTGCCCGAAAAATATCACCTTAGTTTGGCCACTTTTCAGCATATTACAAATGCTCAATGTACTTGTTACAGTATATTCAAGAACCGGAGCAGGTGACTTGACGACTCTTTTACAGGTTTTGACAAATCACAAAGCAAATAAAATGTTATCACCTCACAGACCATCATCCCAAATACAAGCCTATTGCCTAACCTTACCGTAGCGCGAAAGATAAACAGGGTTGCCAGATTGAGTTGAAACCATTGTAGTTTTTTTTTGGGGGGGGGGGGGGGTCATTTAATTTGTGGGGGAGTTCATGGGGGGGTAGAAATGGGGGAAGGTATCATGGAGAAATATGATGCAGGAAATTACTAAGGGATTTATCAATAAATGGGGGGGGGGGTTGCAAACACAGGAGAAGTTTATAATCTAAATGAAAAAGAATAACCCCTGGAAAGAGGGCCTGAGCTGGCAACCCTGAGTAATGATAGTTACAATCTAAGTAAGTTGAGTAAACCATCTCTTCACCTCTTCGGTCTGACAGATGTTTACGTGACAATCAGAATGCATTGAATGATGTCAACAAACAACATCAAATCAAATTGTATTTGTCACATGTGCTTACAGTGAAATGCATACTTACAAGCCCTTAACCTACAATGCAGTTTTAAGAAAAATAAGTGTTAAGTAAAAATATAAAAGGGAAAAACTAAGTTTAATTTTTGTTTTACCACAGCAGTAAAATATCAGTAGCGAGGCTATATACAGGGGGTACCAGTCAATGTGAGGGGGCACAGGTTAGTTGAGGTAATATGACTATGCATAGATAATAAACAGAGAGTAGCAGAAGCGTAAAAGAGGGTGGGGGGGGACAATGCAAATAGTCTGAGTAGCCATTTGATTAGCTGTTCAGGAGTCTTATGGCTTGGGGGTAGAAGCTGTTAAGAAGCTTTTGGACCTAGACTTGGCGCTCCAGTACTGCTTGCCGTGCGGTAGCAGAGAGAACAGTCTATAACTAGGGTGGCTGGAGTATTTGACCATTCTTAAGACCTTCCTGGATGATAGCGGGGTGAACAGCACATTGGGTGGTTGTTGTCCTTGATGATCTTTTTGCCCTTCCTGTGACATCGGGTGCTGTAGGTGTCCTGGAGGGCAGGTAGTTTGCCCCCGGTAATGCATGGTGCGGTCTGCACCACCCTCTGGAGAGTCAACATTCTATTGCAGTGCCTCAGTCTCCGACATGTCGGCTGTGTGTCATTGCTGGTGACACCTCAGCAAACGACCCCAGGTTTCCATGGTAAAACTGATATTGATTAGAATGCTATTTCAGACACAACGTACATCATTTAACAACCGCAAAGATGTGTGACATGAGCTGTCTGAAATCACATTATGACTTGCCCCAGCATTTAGCCAACATTTGGCATTTGGCAGCTGCAGCCCACTTTAACTCTCACAGTGATCTCTTTTAGATTTCTAAAATAGATTAGATGGCAAAACCAAACCGTTAAAAAAAACTCACAAACTAACAAAAATAGATAGGGTCAGAAAGTGAAACAGACTCAAGGTAAGACCAATGTTTGCATAGATATGCTCAAACTTTGCCAAGCCACCCACTTGACCCCGTCCTGCCAAGCAAAGGCCATAGAACGGTGAAGAAAAGGTCAAGGATCATCGCACAGTGTTGCCATATCTGGTTTGGATTTCTAAGAGCAGGTTAGCCATGTTGTCACATGCTTGTGTGCCCCGAGGTTAACTTTCTAGATTGCTCTTTCAGAACCTTCACACTGGTGGAACTCTATGAACTCACAGCTGGTTTACACTTTATATTAAATGAACTTAGCTGGTTACACTTTATATTAAATGAACTTAGCTGGTTACACGTTATATCAAATGAACTTAGCTGGTTACACTTTATATTAAATTAACTTAGCTGGTTACACTTTATATTAAATGAACTTAGCTGGTTACACTTTATATTAAATGAACTTAGCTAGTTACACTTTATATTAAATTAACTTAGCTGGTTACACTTTATATTAAATGAACTTAGCTGGTTACACTTTATATTAAATTAACTTAGCTGGTTTACACTTTATATTAAATGAACTTAGCTGGTTACACTTTATATTAAATTAACTTAGCTGGTTACACTTTATATTAAATGAACTTAGCTGGTTACACTTTATATTAAATGAACTTAGCTGGTTACACGTTATATTAAATGAACTTAGCTGGTTACACTTTATATTAAATTAACTTAGCTGGTTACACTTTATATTAAATGAACTTAGCTGGTTACACTTTATATTAAATGAACTTAGCTAGTTACACTTTATATTAAATTAACTTAGCTGGTTACATTTTATATGAAATTAACTTAGCTGGTTACACTTTATAAAATATTTAATGAATTGGCCATTATAAAATGTTCAGAAATATTTATAAATGTTTAAATGCTTTTAATTATAAATGCTTATGAATTGTAATGCTGATAAATGTTTACAAATAATTAAATACTTAATAATAGTTTATAAACTCAGCAAAAAAAGAAACGTCCTCTCACTGTCAACTGTGTTTATTTTCAGCAAACTTAACATGTGTAAATATTTGTATGAACATAACAAGATTCAACAACTGTCACATAAATTGAACAAGTTCCACAGACATGTGACTAAAATAAATTGAATAATGTGTCCCTGAATAAAGGGGGGGGGTCAAAATCAAAAGTAACAGTCAGTATCTGGTGTGGCCACCAGCTGTATTAAGTACTGCAGTGCATCTCCTCCTCATGGACTTCACCAGATTTGCCAGTTCTTGCTGTGAGATGTTACCCCACTCTTCCATCAAGGCACCTGCAAGTTCCCGGACATTTCTGAGGGGAATGGCCCTAGCCCTCACCCCTCCGATCCAACAGGTCCCAGACGCGCTCAATGGGTTTGAGATCCGGGCTCTTCGCTGGCCATTGCAGAACACTGACATTCCTGTCTTGCAGGAAATCATGCACCGAACGAGCAGTATGGTTGGTGGCATTGTCATGCTGGGTCATGTCAGGATGAGCCTGCAGGAAGGGTACCACATGAGGGAGGAGGATGTCTTCCCTGTAACGCACAGCGTTTAGATTGCCTGCAATGACAACAAGCTCAGTCCGATGATGCTGTGACAAACCATGACAGACCCTCCACCTCCAAATCGATCCCGCTCCAGAGTACAGGCCTCGGTGTAACGCTCATTCCTTCGACGATACACGCGAATCCGACCATCACCCCTGGTGAGACAAAACCGTGACTTGTCAGTGAAGAGCACTTTTTGCCAGTCCTGTCTGGTCCAGCGATGGCGGGTTTGTGCCCATAGGCGACGTTGTTGCCGGTGACGTCTGGTGAAGACCTGCCTTACAACAGCCCTACAAGCCCTCAGTCCAGCCTCTCCCAGCCTATTGCACACAGTCTGAGCACTGATGGAGGGATTGTGCGTTCCTGGTGTAACTCGGGCAGTTGTTGTTGCCATCCTGTACCTGTCCCGCAGGAGTGATGTTCGGATGTACCGATCCTGTGCAGGTGTTGTTACATGTGGTCTGCCACTGCGAGGGCAATCAGCTGTCCATCTTGTCTCCCTATAGCGTTGTCTTAGTTGTCTCACAGTACGGACATTGCAATTTATTGCACTGGCCACATCTGCAGTCCTCATGCCTCCTTCCAGCATACATAAGGCACGTTCACACAGATGAGCAGGGACCCTGGGCATCTTTCTTGTGGTGTTTTTCAGAGTCAGTAGAAAGGCCTCTTTAGTGTCCTAAGTTTTCATAACTGTGACCTTAATTTCCTTCCATCTGTAAACTGTTAGTGTCTTAATGACCGTTCCACAGGTGGATGTTCATTAATTGTATATTGTTCATTGAACAAGCATGGAAACAGTGTTTAAACCCTTTACAATGAAGATCTGTGAAGTTATTTTGATTTTTACGAATTATCTTTCGATTGACCGGGTCCTGAAAAAGGGATGTTTCTTTTTTGCTGAGTTTACATGTTTTTTTTTAAATTATTATTCATGAAAGTTATTATTAGCATGTAAAATAAAGCAGACTGACTGTGAGATTTGAGCGGTTAATTTAGCATTTCAGATGGAGGAAACCGGACAGACGGGTGTCAGCAGATAAGCATCAATCTGGTACATTTTATCAAAAAGAGCAGTTTCAAGGAACATGACGCTTATGTGAATACCCAGCAAACAGGACGTCTGTGGACCACGACAGAACCTCCTGACATTCCAGGGAAATGGGATACCTAGTAATTTGCACAACTGAATGCATTCAACAGAAATGTGTCTTCCTCATTTAACCCAACCCATCTGAATCAGAAAGGTGTGATGGGGGCGTCCACATCATCGGCACCCGGGGAGCAGTTGTTGGTGCTTAACTGCCTTCTTCCTCTTTTATCTCCTTCTCTATCTCCCCCTCCTCTCTCCAAGCTCCACCTCTCTCTCCCATCTTCACAGACTGGACATTGACGCATAGAAGTCAATACATTGCATTCAATGCAACAACACATGTGTCAATAGATTTGACACAAAATTCAATACATTGTAGCCTGGGTACCAGTCTCTTCAGCTAACATTCCACTCCCTGTACTCCATGTCATGTGCCAAAGAGACTGGCATTTTTGCCATCATATCATTAATGAGCTCTATGAGAACAAAGGACTTGATCCTGATTCGGCAACCCTTATAGCTATCCTCCAATCACAACGATTATGCAAATATTGTAACTTTTTCTCTTACAGTATTTTCTCTCCACAGAACACATTTGGTATCTGGTTGCTATGCAACCATTTTTTTGTTTGTCCAGTCTGTGAAAAGTTGCTCAGTCTAAATCCTCAAGCAAACTAAATATAGTTGAAGTCGGTAGTTTACATGCACTTAGGTTGGAGTCATTAAAACTCGTTTTTCAACCACTCCACAAATTTCTTGTTAATTAACAAACTATAGTTTGGGCAAGTCAGTTAGGACATCTACTTTGTCCATGACAAAAGTAATTTTTCCAACAATTGTTTACAGACAGATTATTTCACTTATAATTCATTGTATCACAATTCCAGTGGGTCAGAAGTTTACATACAGTAAACTGACTGTGCCTTTAAACAGCTTGTAAAATTCCAGAAAATTATGTCATGGCTTTAGAAACATCTGATAGGCTAATTGACACCATTTGAGTCAATTGGAGGTGTACCTGTGGATGTATTTCAGGGCCTACCTTCAAACTCAGTGCCTCTTTGCTTGACATCATGGGAAAATCAAAAGAAATCAGCCAAGACCTCAAAAAAAAGTTGTAGACCTCCACAAGTCTGGTTCATCCTTTAGAGCAATTTCCAAATGCCTGAAGGTACCACGTTCATCTCTACAAACAATAGTACGCAAGTATAAACACCATGGGACCACGCAGCCGTCATACCGCTCAGAAAGGAGATGCGTTCTGTCTCCTAGAGATGATCGTACTTTGGTGCGAAAAGTACAAATCAAAACCAGAACAGCAGCAAAAACCCTGTGATGATGCTGGATGAAACATGTACAAAAGTATCTATATCCACAGTAAAACGAGTCCTACATCGACATAACCTAAAAGGCAGCTCAGCAAGGAAGAAGCCACTGCTCCAAAACTGCCATAAAAAAAGCCAGCCTGTGGTTTGCAACTGCACATGGGGACAAAGATCGTACTTTTTGGAGAAATTTATTATTGTCTAATGAAACAAAAATAGAACTGTTTGGCCATAATGACCATCATTGTGTTTTGGAGGAAAAAGGGGGAGGCTTGCAAGCCGAAGAACACCATTCCAACCGTGAAGCACAGGGGTGGCAGCATCATGTTGTGGGGGTGCTTTGCTGCAGGAGGGACTGGTGCACTTCACAAAATAGATGGCATCATGAGGGAGGGAAAATTATGTGGATAAGAGCATTTGCCAAAACACTGAAAGACGTTGCCCTCCGACGCAACCCCAGCACCCACACCCACAATCCTGCCACCACAAGAATCCACAGGCCTACAAGATACACACAAGCGAACCTGGCCAACACTACCCCTTGCGCCTTTCCTGCTCCTCGCCCCTCTGCTGCCTCTCACCCCAATCATCCCCCTCCCACTCCCTGCCCCTCTGCCCCACACAGTCAGAGCGTAGGCCCCCAACAGTTGACCCCCCAAACCACCAGCAAAGCTATGACGCTACTCTGGCCAGTTCTACCCGCCTCTCCATCCCCACCAACATCAGAACTGGAAGATATTAAACAATGCTCCACAGCATTTTCAACAAACTCCTAGGCAAGTTAAGGTTAAATTGATTGGTTACTTGATAATTGGTTACCTCACAGTTCTTATTTTATCTGTTTCGTTTTGTTCACCTTTTTAACTGTTTGTTTAGACTATGTTATTTCAATATCAGTTGCTGGAATATACAGGGCCTTAATTATTCAGCATTTGGTCTGAAGAGTAGAGACCCTGATTTTATTAAAATCATGAATAAGAAAGACATAATAATATTGACGGAAACATGGTGTAGAGACGTTGTAGCTACACACTGTCCCTGTAATTACAGAGAGCTCATTGTACAATCTCAAAAAAATGAAAAATATAAGACAGGGCAGAGACTCAGGGGGTTTATAGTTTGGTACAAATCAGAAATTCATGAAACAATCACATTTGGTTGAAATAAATAAATAAAAATAATTCCCTCACAGAGAGAGGTATTTCTCTGTGCCACGTGTGTACCACCCTCAGAGTTTCCTTACTATTCTGATGACACATTCTCTAACCTTGGTTTGGAGATATGCCCTTTTCAAGCCCAAGGTTATATGGTGACCTTAATTTTTTATTTTACTTTAAGTTTATTTAATTAACCAGGTAGGCCAGTTGAGAACATTTACAACTGTGACCTGGCCAAGATAAAGCAAAGCAGTGCAACACAAACAACAACACAGAGTTACACATGGAATAAACAAACATACAGTCAATAACACAATAGGAAAGTCTATATACAGTGTGTGCAAATGAGGTAAGATAAGGGAGGTAAGGCAATAAATAGGGCATAGTGGCGAAAAAATTACAATTTAGCAATTAAACACTGGAGTGATCAATGTGCAGAAGATTAATGTGTAAGTAGAGATACTGGGGTGCACATAATAATATACATAATAATAACAGTATGGGGATGAGGTAGTTGGATGGGCTATTTACAGATGGGCTATGTACAGGTGAGCTGCTCTGACAGCTGGTGCTTAAAGTTAGAGAGGGAGATATGGGTCTCCAGCTTCAGTGATTTTTGCAACTCGTTCCAGTCATTGGCAGCAGAGAACTGGAATGAACTGCGGCCAAAGGAAGAATTGGCTTTGGGGGTGACCAGTAAAATATACCTGCTGGAACGTGTGCTACGAGTGGGTGCTGCTATGGTGACCAGTGAGCTGAGATAAGGCGGGGCTTCACCTAGCAAAGACTTATAGATGACCTGGAGCCAGTGGATTTGGTGACAAATATGAAGCGTGGGTCAGCCAACGAGAGCATACAGGTCGCAGTGGTGGGTAGTAAATGGAGTTTTGGTGACAAATCGGGTGGCACTGTGATAGACTGTATCCAATTTGCTGAGTAGAGTGTTGGAGGCTATTTTGTAAATGACATCGCCGAAGTCAAGGATCGGTAGGATAGTCAGTTTTACGTGGGTATGTTTAGCAGCATGAGTGAAGGAGGCTTTGTTGCAAAATAGGAAGCCGATTCAAGATTTAATTTTGGATTGGAGATGCTTAATATGAGTCTGGAAGGAGAGTTACAGTCTAATCAGACACGTAGGTATTTGTAGTTGTCCACATATTCTAAGTCAGAACCGTCCAGAGTAGTGATGCTGGACAGGCGGGCAGGTGCGGGCAGTGATCAGTTGAAGAGCATGCATTTGGTTTTACTTGCATTTAAGAGCAATTGGAAGCCAGGGAAAGAGTGTTGTATGGAATTGAAGCTCATCTGGAGGTTAGTTAACACAGTGTCCAAAGAAGGGCCAGAAGTATACAGAATGGTGTCGTCTGCTTAGAGGTGAATCAAAGAATCACCAGCAGCAAGACCTACATCATTGATGTATACAGAGAAAAGAGTCGGCCCGAGAATTTAACTATTTTCTCTGTCTACATCAATGATGTAGTAAAAAGGTCCAGGCCAATTGGCAAAATAGGTATTGTAGCCCAAGAAAATTGGCTGATGGTCCTCTTCAGCTAACAGTCCGATATGCTCTAGACAGCTAGTGGGCCGCGGCTAGCAGGCTAGCAGATGGGCATTCAGGGGGCGTTGCGATGGAGAAGCCTGTTGAAAACCCCCTCGGCCGGATTACGTCGGTAGACCAGTCGTGAAGGACAGAGACTTACATTGTAAAAATTTACAAAACCCAGTCAGTAAGCTGTACAACATCCCTAAATCATACAGATGGGCCCAAAACAGCACAGATGAATTCCAAAAAAACAATTAAAGGGATTAAATGAAAGTACTATTGGACACTTTTTGTGGAAAATCATACCCTCACAGCATTGAACGAGTACATTTAACTGTTGAAATATTAATTATATATTTAAAAGAACAGCAACAAAATCCCAATTGAAGTCACCAAAAAACAAAAATAGGTCAATTAAAAAGGTTTGCTGGTATGACAAAGAATGCAAAATTCTGATGACAGATTTAAGGACATTTTCAAGTCAAAAACATAAATATCCAAGAAACAATTTTTACCCTTTGAATATTGAGACACTTAAACATTATAAGAACATCAAGATAAAAAAAAAATATTGAACATACCCGAAAACAACTGTACTTGGGAGTCCATAAATTCAAATTCGACCATTGGAAGTCAATCAACAAACAAAAACCAGAAGAATTGGCAATCCAAAATGGAGTTATATGGATGAAACATTGAACAAAAACCTATTTGCAATCCAATCAGTAGGCACAAGACAAGAGACCAAAGATATTGATGACAAATTGGAATTGATTATAAAAGAACCAAAATTAAATTAGGTTTCACCATCTTTAACTAGGTTTCCATCCAACCTTTTTATGAGAGTAAAGTGCTGTAGTGTTGGGGAGTAACGGATTACAAAAAACGGTAACTGTAATCCAATAGCGTTTATTCAAGTTGGATCATCTTTGGATGCCGACAGCAGTCGCACCATTGGAAGACATACAGTGCCTTGCGAAAGTATTCGGCCCCCTTGAACTTTGCGACCTTTTGCCACATTTCAGGTTTCAAACATAAAGATATACAGTGCCTTGCGAAAGTATTCGGCCCCCTTGAAATTTGCAACCTTTTGCCACATTTCAGGCTTCAAACATAAAGATATAAAACTGTATTTTTTTGTGAAGAATCAACAACAAGTGGGACACAATCATGAAGTGGAACGACATTTATTGGATATTTCAAACTTTTTTAACAAATCAAAAACTGAAAAATTGGCCGTGCAAAATTATTCATCCCCCTTAAGTTAATACTTTGTAGCGCCACCTTTTGCTGTGATTACAGCTGTAAGTCGCTTGGGGTATGTCTCTATCAGTTTTGCACATCGAGAGACTGAAATGTTTTCCCATTCCTCCTTGCAAAACAGCTCGAGCTCAGTGAGGTTGGATGGAGAGCATTTGTGAACAGCAGTTTTCAGTTCTTTCCACAGATTCTCAATTGGATTCAGGTCTGGACTTTGACTTGGCCATTCTAACACCTGGATATGTTTATTTTTGAACCATTCCATTGTAGATGTTTTGGATCATTGTCTTGTTGGAAGACAAATCTCCGTCCCAGTCTCAGGTCTTTTGCAGACTCCATCATGTTTTCTTCCAGAATGGTCTTGTATTTGGCTCCATCCATCTTACCATCAATTTTAACCATCTTCCCTGTCCCTGCTGAAGAAAAGCAGGCCCAAACCATGATGCTGCCACCACCATGTTTGACAGTGGGGATGGTGTGTTCAGCTGTGTTGCTTTTACGCCAAACATAACGTTTTGTATTGTTGCCAAAAAGTTAAATTTTGGTTTCATCTGACCAGAGCACCTTCTTCCACATGTTTGGTGTGTCTCCCAGGTGGCTTGTGGCAAACTTTAAACGACACTTTTTATGGATATCTTTAAGAAATTGCTTTCTTCTTGCCACTCTTCCATAAAGGCCAGATTTGTGCAATATACGACTGATTGTTGTCCTATGGACAGAGTCTCCCACCTCAGCTGTAGATCTCTGCAGTTCATCCAGAGTGATCATGGGCCTCTTGGCTGCATCTCTGATCAGTCTTCTCCTTGTATGAGCTGAAAGTTTAGAGGGACGGCCAGGTCTTGGTAGATTTGCAGTGGTCTGATACTCCTTCCATTTCAATATTATCGCTTGCACAGTGCTCCTTGGGATGTTTAAAGCTTGGGAAATCTTTTTGTATCCAAATCCGGCTTTAAACTTCTTCACAACAGTATCTCGGACCTGCCTGGTGTGTTCCTTGTTCTTCATGATGCTCTCTGCGCTTTTAACGGACCTCTGAGACTATCACAGTGCAGGTGCATTTATATGGAGACTTGATTACACACAGGTGGATTGTATTTATCATCATTAGTCATTTAGGTCAACATTGGATCATTCAGAGATCCTCACTGAACTTCTGGAGAGAGTTTGCTGCACTGAAAGTAAAGGGGCTGAATAATTTTGCACGCCCAATTTTTCAGTTTTTGATTTGTTAAAAAAGTTTGAAATATCCAATAAATGTCGTTCCACTTCATGATTGTGTCCCACTTGTTGTATTCTTCACAAAAAAAATACAGTTTTATATCTTTATGTTTGAAGCCTGAAATGTGGCAAAAGGTCGCAAAGTTCAAGGGGGCCGAATACTTTCGCAAGGCACTGTAGCTTGGACTACCGATACTTTTAAAAAACTATATGATTATTTTGAGGATTACTTTTAAATTCAGAATGGATGTTTGTGAAAAAACTATCTTTGACACTTCTCTGTTTTCTCCATGACATTCAAATCAGCATTGAAAAAAGGCACAAGTTTGAGTTTGTACCATCTGTGCGAGTCTGACCACAAGTCAGAGACCACTATGATGACACACCAAATGTGTTTGATGGATCGTGTAAAAGAGCAGGAATAGGCTTTTGTAGGCTACAGTCCAAGCTATGTCTTCCAATGGTGCGACTGCTGTCAGCAACCAAAGATTATCCAATTTGAATAAACACTTGGAGGTAAGGATAACAGTAGTGGTGTAGTCTACGGTGATACGGATATCACTTATTATTGATATCTACACAGCATATTGATGTGAATCACACTCCTGCTCTCTCATTTAGCTACAGTATTTGCGCCTTATGGATTGTGGTCGTTGTGGATGGCTGTTCACAAATCTAAACCCAATAATGGTTGAATTCAAGAAATGTAAGCTTCCTATCAATCAATGTTTTTGAAACCAGTGAACAGCCAGTGAAAAAAACACTGATTCTTGAAAAATATAACTTTGAAATGCCCCAGAAACCAAAATGTAACCTTGTTTTTCTCCAATGTTTTTCTCCAATGTTTGTAAACATTGTAAATGTAAACTAACACTGTATAGCCTCATAACATGGTTAAAACAATCATGTTGATATCATGAATGGTCAATCCTTGCATCCATAGCCCTGTCTATTAACCTGAGATTGGTTACATTTCTCCAGGCACATCCCTCAGCTTGTTACCAAAACAGAGGCGGGGCGACCGTTTTTAAAATTGTTTCATCTGTGAATTTTTCCTTTAAACAGCTGCATATTATCAATATATCAAAGTGTCACCAACAAAAAGGTAAACAATAGCATATGGAATTAATTTTTCACATGTAAATAGCACTTTTCAGTAGTGCGCAAAGCATGCCATTCCATGAGTGCAGCATTTAGTTTTTAACTCGACGAGCCCAATCAGTCCTCCATGACATCAAAATCATAAACAACAGAGTAGGGCTGGCTAATAAATCCTTTGTTTTGGGGTCATGCTCAGGTAAAACAATTTGGCTAATCTATACTTCCATATTTCCAAGTCCTATTCTTGAAGATCAAGGAATATAACATTTATTGGAAATACTGGAATTTTGATAGACTTCGGTTTTTAATGTGAATATATAATTGAATCATATATAGTAGAAAGTGATGTGCTAGAAGAAGCCTACATAACTAATCCATAAAGTAAAATGTAACGTCCATACGGCCAGCTTTGTAAACTTTAACATTGAGTTATCCTGCAATAGATGTCGTTCGATTGGCAACATACATTTTTCTCTTCTTCTAAAGCCTCTTAAGGGGAAAGTAATCTAAAAGTAACTGAATGTAATCAGATTACGTTACTGAGTTTGGATAATCCAAAAGTTACATAACTGATTACAATTCTGGACAGGTAACTAGTAACTGTAATGGATTACATTTAGAAAGTAACCTACCAAACCCTGAGTACATGTAGGATAAAAATCTAATGACAGGCCTGATGGAAACAGAACATTTGCTGGTGATCTTTCCAAATATCGCAAAAAATATATTGGACGGGAAGGGATCCTGGACGTGGGAGGAAATCCTGGCCGGAAAGGATCGCCTTCCGTGGGAGCAGACGAGGCAGCGAGTGAGCAACAACGACGACACCGGGGTTCATGGCCACGACGGAAGCCCGAGAGGTAGCCTCAAAACACGGTGTGGTTGGCGGAGCCAAGGTGGGAACCAGAACCAACTCCCTGTACTCACCGTGTGGAGTTGGTCACAGTTCAGGTGCCATGTTTTCCGGTTCTACGCACCTTGTCTCCAGTGCGCCTCCACAGCCCGGTGCGTTCTGTGCCAGCTCCCCACACTTCTCGTGCTAAAGTGAGTATCTGTCCAGGACGGGTTGTGCCGGCTCAGCGCTCCTGGTCTCCAGTACGACTCCAGGGTCCAGTACATCCTGCGCCGGCTCTACGCACTGTGTCCCCAGTGCGCCTTCACAGCCCGCCCAGTGCGTCCTGTGCCAGCTCCCCGCACTTGCCGTGCGAAGGGGTTCATCTGTCCAGGACGCGTTGTGCCGGCTCAGCGCTCCTGGTCTCCAGTACGACTCCAGGGTCCAGTACATCCTGCGCCGGCTCTACGTACTGTGTCTCCATTGCGCCTTCACAGCCCAGTGCGTCCTGTGCCAGCTCCCCGCACTTGCCGTGCGAAGGTGGTCATTTGTCCAGGACGCGTTGTGCCAGTGATGATCCATGGCCCGAAGCCTCCAGTGATGATCCATGGCCCGAAGCCTCCAGTGATGATCCATGGCCCGAAGCCTCCAGTGATGATCTACGGTCCGGTTCCCCGGCAACAATCTATGGTCCGGAGTCCCCGGCAACGATCCACGGTCCGGAGCTTCCGATGACGATCCACGGTCCGGTTCCTCCGGCGATGATTCACGGCGACGATCCCCGCACCAGAGTCACCAACTAAGCTGGCGGATCCACGAGCGGAGCAGGGTCGACGTCCCGCACCGGAGCCTCCACCGAGGCTGGATCCCCACCCGGACCCTCCCTTATAAAGTCAGGTTTTGCGGCCGGAGTCCGCACCTTTAGGGGGAACTCTACGCACGCTGCGCCTTGGTCCAGTTATTCCAACGACCGTGACACATTTTCTATTTAACGCAAACGTTTTTGTGACAAAGGTATTGGTAGAGAATGCAATAAAAACACATTGAATTTAGATTTTTTTTATTTTTATGAATAAGTACATTTTGTGTTTACTACATCATCATGCAGTGATTTTTATCCGCAGCAAGTCTGTTTGGTGGAAACACACCACTAGTGAAAAAATTGACATATTTTCTTTATGTGGATTTTAGAATATTTGCATGAAAATCTGTCACCAATTGGATGGGAACATAGCCAGAAAATCCTGTAGTCCTGAGACTCATAACCCCTATCTTTAAGATGGGAGATACATTTGAACCCCACAATTACAGAGGCGTCTGTGTGAACAGTAACCTGGGGAAGGTACTTTGTAGTATTATACATTCTAGACTTTTAAACTCCCTTATTGAACACAGTGTCTTGAGCAAGAGCCAAATTTGAGTTTTACCTAATTACTGCACACGTCGTTATATTTACACCGGAACTTCACAAACCACTGCCAAACCAACAAAGCCTCACGACAGCACTTGGGAAAACATTACAAAATCTAAACTTAAATGCTATTTAGCCGTAAACAGAGAGTACACAGTGGCAGACTATCTGACCACAGTGACTGATAGAAAACTGAGGAAAAAATGTACAATGTACAGACTCAGTGAGCATAGTCTTGACAAGAGTGGTGATGTTGTTGGTCCATGCCAAGTCCTCTGTGATGTGGACGCCGAGGAATTTAAAACTTGAAACTTTCTCTACTGTAGTCCCGTTGATGTGAATCGGTCATGTTCCCTCCTCTGCTTCCTGAAATCAAGGTTGTTGTCATGAAGTTGTTGTCATGACACCACAATGCCAGTTCACTTACCTCCTCCCTATAGGCTGACTTGTCGTTGTTGGTTATCAGGCCTACAACCGTGGTGCCGTCAGAAAACTTGACGATGGAGTTTGTGTCGTGCTAAATCACGCAGTCATGGGTGAACAGGGAGTACATCAGAGGACTGAGGACACACCCCTGGGGGCCCTGTCTTAAGAGTCAGTGTGGAAGAGGTACTGTTGCCAATCCTCACAACCTGTGGTTTGTTAGGTGAAATACCACAGAGTGCAATTATCGCAGCAAAATGTGTGACCCTTTGTGATAAAACAAACACAAAAGTAAATTAAACCAATACATATATGTATCTGTTTATTTAATTTCCCTTTCCATTTGTACTTCTACTTTTTATACAGACAGCATATGCTCTTGCACGCACGTTAGCTTGTTGAGCAGGCCCTAGTGAAAGGTGCTAATAGTTGAATTTGTCTGTGAGCAATTTTATCTTCATTTATAGGCTACAGACCAATACACTTGTTTTTGTGTTTGTTTTAGTACATAGTTAATAGTTTAACATTTCAGACATCTTTGTAATTTGAAACTTTTACGTGTTTGAAGTTAACTGTTAATTTGTGATTGTTTATTTCACTTCCTTTGGCAATGTTAACATACAGTATATTTCTCATGCCAATAAAGCCCATTGAATTGAATTGAGAGAGAGAGACATAGTTGTCTCTCTCTCTCTGACCACTGTGACCCAAAATTATGGAAAGCTTTGACTATGTGCAGACTCAGTGAGCATGGCCTTGCTATTGAGAAAGGCTGCCGTAGGCAGACATGCTGCTCAAGTAAGACAGGCTATGTGCACACTGCCCACAAAGCAAGGTGGAAACTGAGCTGCACTTCCTAACCTCCTGCCAAATGTATGTCCAAATTAGAGACGCATATTTCCATCAGATTACACAGACCCACAAAGAATTAGAAAACAAATCAAATGTGATCGATTTGGTGAAATACCACATTGTACAATCATAGCAGCAAGATTTGTGGCCTATTGCCACAAGAAAAGGGCAACCAGAGAAGAACAAGCATCATTGTAAATACAACCCATATTTATTTATTTCCCCTTTTGTAGTTTAACTATTTTCACATTGTTACAACACTGTATATAGATTGACATACTATGACATTTGAAATGTCTTTACTGTTCATTTATTATCTATTTCACTTGCTTTGGCAATGTAAACATATGTTTCCCATGCCAATAAAGACCCTTTGAATCGAATTGAATTGAGAGAGAAAACCGATGGAGATGAATGCAATAGACCAATGTGTACACTACTTGAAGCACATTTATGTGTCAATCTCATTTAATGCTTTCAGCTATGAAGGTTAGACCCAGATGCAGACAACGTCGAATTAACAATAGTTTAATATTCCAATAGGGGCAGGCAATAGACAGGTCAAGGCAGGCAGGGGTCAGTAAACCAGAGGTAGGGCAAAGGTACAGGTCGCCAGGCAGGGTCAGGGACAGGCAGAGTGGTCAGGCAGGTGGGCTCAGAGTCAGGACAGGCAAGGGTCAAAAGCGGGAGGACAAGAAAAGAGAGACTAGAAAAAGCAGGAGCTGAGACACAAAATGCTGGTTGACGAACAAACAAAATGAACTGGCAACGGACCAACAGAGAACACAGGTATAAATACACAGGAGATAATGGGGAAGATGGGCGACACCTGGAGGTGGGTGGAGACAAGCACAAAGACAGGTGAAACACATCAGGGTGACAAATGCAATGCATTAACTTAGGCATCATGTCTCTAGGGGTCAATATTGTGAGGCTAATCTCCCTCCCATTGAATTCAAAGTATTTGCATAAGCGTCATGTTCCTTGAGGCTTATCTTTTTGCAAAATTATACCAGATTGATGCTTATCAATGATATCATGCTGAAAAGTGTTAGTTTCTACATAACAGGGTAAAAGTCCTAACCCATCAAAAGGAATCTCATTTGAATAGGCAGTACCAAAGTAGAATCAATCCCGATTCAAACTGTGGCAGGATCATTCCTACGTGTGGTTTCCATCTTTTGAAAAGATGCAGAAAATAAACCTTGGCAACACATTACTCAAAGTCAACAGGTATAATGCATTACGATGTAGTTTTAACATGTCATAAGCATGTATGAGCCCTTTCTAATGTTTTATAATCATCTCAGTTGAACATTTGTTACATAGACAGATATATAATATTAAGCTTTACAATAAGACATAGAGGCGCATACATACTTATAACAAGTAATAACACAATTTAACTGTCAGCTTAGTGTTGCCGAAGTGTTAGAGAGCAACTCAGCTCTTTCCCCCTCTCTTCCATAGATGTTGCTTCGTATTCCCCTCTTTTTACTCCTATATGATCCTGTGTGGCTAGTTGGTAGAGCATGGTTCTTGCAATTTAATGAGCATGGCTCTTGCAACTTAATGATCATGGGTTTGATTCCCACTGGGATGAACCATATTGAAATGTGTGCATGCACTACTGTAAGTTGCTTTGGATAAAAGTGTCTACTAAATGGCATAATCATATTCTTTTCTATTACTATGTGCACCAACTCTTATCTGTTCTCCTCCCCATCCTTCTCTCCTGCTCACTATCTCATTCCTGTCACCCATCAAATCACTCTTTGCCCTTTCCGCGATAACATGGGATGCTTAGCTGCGTTACTACGTTTTTTGTAAGTCATCGCCCTTCTCTGGTTGCGTGCTGTTCTTATTTTAGCCAGGCAGCTGACATATGAGAGGTCACACTGGGAGGATAAATAGTGGCTCAGGCAGGCCAGGAGGTTGTCGTAAACTTTAGTCGGATCTTCTCTCCTCTCTTCTCCCAGCTCTCCTACAACCCTCAAAGGTAAAGGAATCAAATCATATCTTAATAAGTAAAAAGGATATCAAATGTTATTGAGGCGCTGGCTGATTGTACTTTATACTTTAATATATTGCTCATGCAGTATGAGTGTGATATCTAATTGAAAGAGGATCTTCTATGAGACTGCAAGAGCCAATGCCCGAGTAGAATCTTCAGCAGCATTGTCGTTATTATACAATCAATGATGCATCAATGCTAACAAAATGATTATGCATTAGACACATCTCTATGCTCAAAACATTCATACAAGATTCATCTCTTAAATGCTCACTCAAGTTAGCATACCATAATGTTGCTTTGCTGCATTTGGTATCATTGCTTCATTGCTTTACGCTAGCCTCCTTAGACCAAAAAGTGGAGACAACTTGACTCACTTATAGCTTTTGCTCACGCTGTACACTTTTAACTTAGCCTATACTGTACTTATTAGCTGTACTGTACTAGAAATACTGCACAGAATGAGTTCTCTATATAGCTCTATCAAATCAAATCAAAGTTTATTGGTCTTAGTTCTGAAACCACCACACTGAGTTATCATCTGGAGGGGCCTGCACACACAGTACTTTTTACACCTACATATGTTTCAACGTTTCTATTTGGTTTAACCTCTTGGATTGATTGGTACTGTAACAAGACGGGGTTTGGATAAAGGAGGGGTAGTGTGGAGGGGAAGGGAGCACCCAAAGGAAAGGTCAGGGTTAAGAGAGACTAGAAAACCAAAAAGGTCATTCACATGCCCCGCGATATGCAACTTTTCAGGGAAGTCAGGAACCAATATACTCAGGCAGTTAGGAAAGCTAAGGCTATCTTTTTCAAACAGAAACTTGCTTCCTGTAGAACCAATTCCAAAAAGCTTTGGGACACTGTAAAGTCCATGGAGAATAAGAGCACCCTCTCCCAGCTGCCCACTGCACTGAGGATAGGAAACACTGTCACCACCGATAAATCTATGATAATCGATCATTTCAATAATCATTTTTCTACGGCTGGCTACGCTTTCCACCTGGCTACCCCAACCCCGGCCAACGTCTCAGCACCCCCTGCAGCAACTTGCCCCCCCCCCTCCCACTTCTCCTTCACCCAAATCCAGACAGCTGATGGTCTGAAAGAAATACACAATCTGGATCCCTACAAATCAGCTGGGCTATACAATCTGTACCCTCTCTTTCTAAAATTATCTGCCGAAATTGTTGCAACCCCTATTACCAGCCTGTTCAACCTCTCTTTTGTATCGTCTGAGATCCCCAAAGATTGGAAAGCTTGGAAAGCTGCCACAGTCATCCCCCTCTTCAAAAGGGGGAGACACTCTAGACCCAAACTGTTATAGACCTATATCCATCCTGCCCTGCCTAAGGTCTAAGGTCTTCGAAAGCCAAGTTAATAAACAGATCACCGACCATTTCGAATCCCACCGTACCTTCCCCACTATGCAATCTGGTTTCCGAGCTAGTCATTTGTGCACCACAGCCACGCTCAAGGTCCTAAACGATATCATAACTGCCATCGATAAAAGACTACTGTGTACTGTGCAGCGTCTTCATGGACCTGGCCAAGGCTTTTGACTGTCAATCATCGCATTCTTATCGGCAGACTCAACAGCTTTGGCTTCTCAAATGACTGCCTCGACTGGTTCACCAACTACTACTCAGATAGAGTTCAGTGTGTCAAATCGGAGGGCCTGTTGTCTGGACCTCTGGCAGTCTCTATGGGGGTGCCACAGGTTTCAATTCTCAGGCCGACTCTTTTCTCTGTATATATCAATGATGTCGCTCTTGCTGCTGGAGAATCTCTGATCCACCTCTACGCAGACGACACCATTCTGTATACATCTGGCCCTTCTTTGGACACTGAGCTAACAAACCACAAAACGAGCTTCAACACCATACAACAGTCCGTCCGTGGCCTCCAACTGCTATTAAATGTTAGTAAATCTAAATGCATGGTCTTCAACCGATTGCTGCCCGCACCCTCGCGCCCGACTAGCATCACTACTCTGGACGGTTCTGACCTAGAATATGTGGACAACCACAAATACCTACGTGTCTGGTTAGACTGTAAACTCTCCTTCCAGACTCACATTAAGCATCTCCAATCCAATATTAAATCTAGAATTATCTTCCTATTTCTCAAACAAAGCCTCATTCACGCAGCAAAACATACCCACGTAAAACTGACTATCCTACCGATCCTTGACTTCGGCGATGTCATTTACAAAATAGCCTCCAACACTCTACTCAGCAAATTGGATGCAGTCTATCACAGTGCCATTTGTTTTGTCACCAAAGCACCACATACTACCCACCACTACGACCTGTATAGTCTCGTTGGCTGGCCCTCACTACATATCTGTCGCTAAACTCACTGGCTCCGGGTCATCTATAAGTCCTTGCTAGGTAAAGCCCCACCTTATCTCAGCTCACTGGTCGCCATAGCAACACCCACCCGTAGCACGCGCTCCAGCAGTTATATTTCACTGGTCCTCCCCAAAGCCAACACATGCTTTGTCAGCCTTTCCTTCCAGTTCTCTGCTGCCAATGGCTGGAACGAATTGCAAAAATCTCTGAAGCTGGAGTCCTGTATCTCCCTCTCTAAGTTTAAGCATCTGTTGTCAGAGCAGCTCACCGATCACTGTTTACATACACTTAGGTTGGAGTCATTAAAACTCGTTTTTCAACCACTCCAAACATTTCTCAAAGTTTTGGCAAGTCGGTTAGGACATGTACTTTGTCCATGACAAAATACATTTTTTCCAAAAATTGTTTACTGACAGATTATTTAACTTATAATTCACTGTATCACAATTCCAGTGGGTCAGACATTTACATACACTAAATTGCCTTTAAACAGCTTGGAAAATTCCAGAAAATTATGTCATGGCTTTAGAAGCTTCTGATAGGCTAATTGACACAATTTGAGTCAATTGGAGGTGTTCCTGTGGATGTATTTCAAGGCCTACCTTCAAAGTCAGTGCCTCTTTGCTTGACATCATGGGTAAATCAAAAGAAATCAGCCAAGCTCTCAGAAGAAAAATTGAAGACCTCCACAAGTCTGGTTCATCCTTGGGAGCAATTTCCAAATGCCTACGTTCATCTGTACAAACAACAGTATGCAGGTATAAACACCATTGGACCACGTAGCCATCATACCGCTCAGGAAGGAGACACGTTCTGTCTCCTAGAGATGAACGTACTTTGGTGAGAACAGTTTAAATCAGTCCCAGAACAACAACAAAGGACCTTGTTAAGATGCTGGAGGAAACGGGTGCAAAAGTATTTATATCCACATAACCTGATAGGCCGCTCAGCAAGGAAGTTGCCACTGCTCCAAAACCGCCATAAAAAAAGACAGACTATGGTTTGTAACTGCACATGGAGACAAATATCGTACTTTTTGGAGAAATGCCCTCTGGTCTGATGAAACAAAAATAGAACTGTTTGGCCATAATGACCATTGTTATGTTTGGAGGAAAAAGGGAGAGGCTGGGAAGCCGAAGAAGACCATCCCAACCGTGAAACACGGACTGAAAATAGATGGCTGCATGAGGAAAGAAAATTATGTGGATATATTGAAGCAACATCTCAAGACGTCAGTCAGTGAAAGATCGGTCGCAAATGGGTCTTCCAAATTGACAATAACCCCAATCATACTTCTAAAGTTGTGGCAAAATGGCTTAAGGACAACACATTCAAGGTATTGGAGTGGCCATCACAAAGCCCTGACCTCAATGCTGTAGAAAATGTGTGGGCAGAACTGAAAAAGCGTGTGCGAGCAAGGAGGCCCACAAACCTGACTCAGTTACACCAGCTCTGTCAGGAGGAATGGGCCAAAATTCACCAAACTTATAGTGGGAAGCTTGTGGAAGGCTACCCAAAATGTTTGACCCAAGTTAAACAATTTAAAGGCAATGCTACCAAATACTAATTGAGTGTAAACTTCTGACCCACTGGGAATTAAATAAAAGCTGAAATAAATAATTCTCTTTGCTATTATTCTGACATTTCACATTCTTAAAATAAAGTGGTGCCCCTAACTGACCTAAGACAGGTAATTTTTACTGGGATTAAATGTCAGGAATTGTGAAAAACTGAGTTTAAATGTATTTGGCTAAGGTGTATGTAAACTTCCGACTTCAACTGTAGCCCACCCAACTACCTCATCCCCATATTATTACTTACCCTTTTGCACCCCAGTATCTCTACTTGCACATCATCATCTGCACATCTATCACTCCCGTATTAATGCTAAATTGGTTTTATTTCACCTCTAGGGCCTATATATTGCCTACCTCCCTACATTTGCACACATTAGACATAGATTTTTCTATTTTTCTTTTATTTTGTGTTATTGACTGTACGTTTGTTTATGTGTAACTCTGTGTTGTTGTTTTTGTCGCACTGCTTTGCTTTATCTTGGCCAATTCGCAGTTGTAAATGAAAACTTGTTCTCAACTGGCCTACCTGGTTAAATAAAGTTTAAATAAATAAATGCCTGTCATGGCTGTGGGGGCAGCTGCTGCAACAGATACCAGAGCTTAACAACAACAGTTACACAGCACTCTCAAATGGACAGACATACAGACAGACAACCACAGCTACACAGAACTCTCAAACAGACCTACAGACAGACGACAACCGACAGAGAAACAGAAAAATAGTATGGGCATGTTAAGCTTTCATATTACAAGAGAGGAAGATAGACAGACATACTGACATGAAGAGGAACATTCAAAAAGACAGACAGACAATCATCCAAATGGACAGTCGTCACTAGTTACCACAGCCACAAAGGCAGGTGGCCCGCCTACTCGACCAATCAGATAAGGGAGTGTGATGAGGCGACCGGCTTGCAGGGGCAGACGAGAGACATGCCTTTCTTTTATCTATTGATCCATCAATGGTTTGGTCATTTATTAGATATATAAAACCAACCGTTATATATGCAAAATGTTAATGGGACATCTTATTAAAACTTAAATATCATGATATTTGTCCCAAAATAGGTTTACTCCCATATCAGCGTTAGTTTAAAAATGGCGTTTAGACACACAGATTGGCACATCTTGTGTTTAGATGTTTTTCTTCAAATTCCACAAGTAATTTATTTATCCACAATTACAAAGTTTCACAGAAATGTTCATAAATTCAATTTTTTTGGAGTATATCTGATTTTTTTGCTGATTTAAGATGAAATCTTTAACCCTGCTACTATATTTGGCACCTAGGCACTTACTATAGACATTTATTTATTTAACTTTTCATAGCCTTGCAGTCCACCTTTTTGGTGTTTTGCACAAGTTTCCATCTCTGCACAAAGCTTGCTCTTTAAGCCATGGAAGATAATAAAACATTGCATAATAATAATTGTCTGGCCTTTCATGGCACTCTTCTAGACACCCAAAGCTCTTTACAGTGTAAGGGGAACCTCACCACGCTTACATACTCTTTAATTGGGGAGGCAGGGTAGCCTAGTGGTTAGAACGCTGGACTAGTAACCGAAATGTTGCAAGATCGAATCCCCTGAGCTGACAATGTAAAAATCTGTCATTCTGCCCCTGAACAAGGCAGTTAACCCAGTTAACCCACTCTTCCTAGGCCTTCATTGAAAATAAGAATTTGTTCTTAACTGACTTGCCTAGTTAAATAAAGGAAATTGACTTTCAAACTGCAAAGAGACTCCACCCCATGGCAAAATGCGTAGACTTGCATGACATTTGTTATAAAATTGTCAAATGCCCGCGAGGTGGTGGGGGGCAACCAAATATCTGCTACTTATCTGTCTGTATGCACTTTTGTGTATCTCAAGCCCTCTTTCTCTCCTCAGAACACGTCATGTTAACCAGTGTCTCCTGCCTTTTCCCTTCCTTTAGTCAAGATGCCTCACGCATTCCCCTTCCTCACTCCTGACCAGAAGAAGGAGCTTAGTGACATTGCTCACAAGATCGTTGCCAAGGGCAAGGGAATCCTCGCCGCTGATGAGTCTACCGGTATGCAAAGCGTGGCAAAAATCTGGGTTGCCCACACAGGCACACTATAGAATGAAAAGTCACACATGCAGAGACATACTCATAATCAGAGCAACATTTTCCCAATAGCTTTGTTTCTTCACCTTATAACTTCTCCAAAACATCCCATTAGAACCCAAATGTAAAAAAACAAAACAAACATATCTTGCATCCCAAACAGAGACCTGGAGTAATATGTAGATCAAATAAAACATCACATTTTATTGGTATTAAGGCACAAGGCGAGACCCAAATGCAAACACAGGAGGCAGATGGTTGGAGTCTTACAACGTTTATTAATCCAAAGGGGTAGGTAAGAGAATGGTCGTGGACAGGAAAAAAGGTCAAAACCAGATCAGAGTCCAGGAGGTACAGATTGGCCAACAGGCTTGTGGTCAAGGAAGGCAGAATGGTCAGGCAGGTGGATACAAAGTCCAGAAACAGGCAAGGGTCAAAATCAGGAGGACTAGAAAAAGGAGAATGTAAAAATCAGGAGAATGGGGGAAGACCACTGGTTGACTTGGAAACATACAAGACAAACTGGCACAGAGAGACAAGAAACACAGGGATAAAGACACTGGTACAGGGAGACAGGAAACGCAGGGATTAATACACTGGGGAAAACAAGCTACACCTGGAGGGGGTGGAGACAATAACGAGGACAGGTGAAACAGATCAGGGTGTGACAATAGGTCACATACACATTTTATTATTTTTTTGCAGATGTTATTTCGGGAATAGTGAAATGCTTTTGTTCTTAGCTCCAACAGTGCAGTAGTATCTAACAATTCATAACAATGCGCACAAATCTAAAAGTCAAATAATGGAATTCAAAAATATATAAATATTAGGATGAGCAATGTCGGAGTGGCATTGACTAAAATACAGTATAATACAATACAGTATATACATATGAGATGAGTAAAGCAGTATGTAAACATTATTAAAGTGACTAGTGTTCCATAAATTGTATATATATATTGGATTTTTTACCCCCTTTTTCGCTGCAATTTCATGATATCCAATTTGTAGTTACAGTCTTGTCCCATCGCTGCAACTCCCATACGGACTCGGGAGAGGCGAAGGTCGAGAGCCGTGCATCCCCCGAAACACAACCCCATCAAGGCACACTGCTTCTTGACACAATGCTCGCTTAACCCGGAAGCCAGCCGCACCAAACTGTCAGAGGAAACACATACACCTGGCGACTGTGTCAGCGTGCATGTGCCCGGCCCGCCACAGGAGTCGCTAGAGCGCAATGGGACGAGGACATCCCAGCCGACCAAACCCTCCCCTAACCCAGACGAAGCTGGGCCAATTGTCAGCCGCCTCATGGGTCTCCTGGTCGAGGTCAGCTCCGACACAGCTCAGTATCGAACCAGGATCTGTAGTGACGCAGCTAGCACTGTGATGCAGTGCCTTAGACCGCTGTACCACTCTGGAGGCTAGTGTTCCATTATTAAAGTGGCCAGTGATTCCATACCTATGTACAGTATATAGGGCAGCAGCCTCTTAGGTGCAGGGTTGATAATCAGGTAGCAGCCGGCTAGTGATGGCTATTTAACAGTCTGATGGCCTTGAGATAGAAGCTGTTTTTCTCTCAGTCCCAGCTTTGATGCACCTGTACTGACCTTGCCTTCTGGATGATAACGGTGTGAACAGGCCGTGGCTCCGGTGGTTGATGTCCTTGATGATCTTTTTGGCCTTCCTGTACATCGGGTGCTGTAGGTGTCCTGGAGGGAAGTCAGTGTGCCCCCAGTGATACGTTGGGCAAACCAGATAGAGCAAACCAAATAGATTGATGTAACTGTAAATTGACTCTAATAAACTAATGGCCAAAATCCAGATTCTCATCAAGTTCACTAAGCAGGTGCCTCACAAACCTAACAAAAACAAGGCCTACCCTGGTTCAATTACACTATGACAACTTATGAAGATGAGAGATGCTGCTCTGAAACGGTCTCTAATATCTGGCCTAGATGTTGACTAGTCTATAAAGGATTGAGAAACTAAGTGATAATGAGCCTCAGGAAAGCCAAAGCCAATTTCTTTCTCAATATCATCAATGAGGAAAAAATGGAACAGCAAGGTCATATGGAAAAATATTAACAAACTCACTGGGAAGTGTCATGCCAAGTCTGGTGAACTACAACTGAAAGTCAATGGAAAGCGTCAAGACAACAGCTCAGTCAACCACCTTTAATGACTAATTTATTGACTCAGTCCTAGAGCTGGGCCAAATGTTCACACCAAGAGTCCTATCCATTATCCGCAGCAACAATAGCCATACCATTTCAAATCAAATGTATTTATAAAGCCCTTCTTACATCAGCTGATATCTCAAAGTGCTGTACAGAAACCCAGCCTAAAAACCCAAACAGTAAGCAATGCAGGTGTAGAAGCACAGTGGCTAGGAAAAACTCCCTAGAAAGGCCAGAACTTAGGAAGAAACCTCGAGAGATACCAGGCTATGAGGGGTGGCCAGTCCCCTTCTGGGTGGAGATAACAGACCATGGCCAAGATGTTCAAATGTTCATAAATGACCAGCAGGGTCAAATAATAATAATCACAGTGGTTGTAGAGGGTGCAACAGGTCAGCACCTCAAGAGTAAATGTTAGTTGGCTTTTTATAGCCAATCATTCAGAGTATCTCTACCGCTCCTGCTGTCTCTAGAGAGTTGAAAACAGCAGGTCTGGGACAGGTAGCACGTCCAGTGAACAGGTTCCATAGCCGCAGGCAGAACAGTTGAAACTGGAGAAGCAGCACGGCAGGGTGGACTGGGGACAGCAAGGAGTCATCATGCCAGGTAGTCCTGAGGCATGGTCCTAGGGTTCAGGTCCTCAGAGAGAAAGAAAGAGCATACTTAAATTCACACAGGACACCAGATAAGACAGGAGAAATACTCCAGATATAACAGACTGACCTTAGCCCCCCGACACAAACTACTGCATCAGAAATACAGAAGGCTGAGACAGGAGAGGTCTTATTGGACCATTTCTTATTTGGAGTCCACCAAAGAGGAAAAGGTCAAGAAAGTCCTCTTCTCACTTTCAAAGTCTAAAGCAAAGGATGTGTATGGTCTTGATGCCGTATTTTAAAAGAATGACAGAGACAACCTAGCCACCCCATTTACCCAGATTTACCCAGACCTTAAACTTTTCAATGCAAGATAGTTACTCTCGAAAGCATGGAAGACCGCCATCGTGACCTCTGTACATAAATCTGGAGACCAGCAGGAAGTGAGCAACTACAGGCCTATCAGTATACTCCCGGTCATCTCTAAGGTTGCTGAAAAAGTTGTACTGGAACAGCTCACAGCACACCTGAACACAAGGACTGTCTCCCTTCACCCATCCAGCTTGGGTTTAAGGTGAACCACTCAACAGAGACCGCATATTTCTATCTCCTAGAGACGATCAAGGCCAAGCTGGATACAGGAAGCCTGGTAGAAGCGGTCTTCCTTGACACGTCAACCATAAAGTCCTTCTCTCCAAACTCTGCGAGAGGTTAAACCAGGAAAGTACTCTTGACTGGATGGAGTCCTATCTAGCCGACTCCGGAAAAATGTCCTATCAACATTAAGGAGGTGCCCCATGGGAGTGCCCCAGGGGTCCATCCTTGGGCCTCTGTTATTCAGTCTATACATCAATGACCTTCCTTTTGTGTGCCAGGGAGTGGAGATCCAGATGTACGCTGACGACACGGTCACACCCATGGAGTGCTGAGCAAGTGGCTTCCAAGTTAACATCTGTCATTCCTTAAGAGTCTATTGAGTCTAATGACGCACATGATGGTGTTGTCTGTGTTGCTCTACGACTCTCACAAGTGTCACGGTACTCATCTGAAGGTAGCCCATACAAATGAATGGAAGAATGGAGCCAACAAAAATAAATATGCTTCCAATAAACAATAATACTACCTTAAATCTCCTAGATATAGGACAGACACCTTATTCCTTATCATTTATTTTGGGACTGTCTTTTTTGCCATTTATGAATGTATTGTTCATTGTGTTTCTATGGGCTACAGTAGTAAAGGCCAAATTCAATACTTTATCCAAAAAAAAAATTATCGGTTTTTATACCTGTTAGAATTCTAAATCAAATTGCTAAATGATCCATAGTATGATTGTCCCCTGCCCAACCTAGAGGGGTCCTAAAATTCCAAATCAAATAAGTAAATGATCCCCCCACCCCAACGACTTAGGCTTTTAGAGGTTATGAAGAATGTTTCAGAATGTCTCGACTCATTTCTCACCCTAAATGTGGTAAAAACAGTGGCCATATATTTCTCCATCAAACAAAAGCAGCAAGTCTACCCCGACATCCTCATACATGGCCAAAAGATCAAAACCGTCATAGAATTAAAATACCTCCCACTCAACTTAAAAAAAGCACATGACCAACACAATCAAAACCAGCCTAGCCAATTTCCAGTTAATAAGATACTCATGCTATGTTAAGGTATTCTCACATGTCTGGTCCCAAGCATGTGAGACATCCCTGAAACCTCTCAAATCACTCTACAAAGCACTCAAAATCCTGTACAAAAAAATGCAGCACTACCCCACTGCAATATCCTCACTAAGTTCAATCTGTTTAGATTCGACAACATTCTGTTCTCAGATCAACTGCCTGGTTTACAACATAACTCATTATCTAATAACCCCTCCTCTGAGGGTGTTTGTACATTTCTGCTCCAAGAAAAATAGGAGGTTAAAAATCACCTTAGGTTAACAAGTTACTGTATCATCTCCAGACGGTCCACCACTTTTGCACAATCGGCCTTCTCATTTAAAGCAGCTAAGAAATGAAATGGCCTCCCCTCTGCTCTGAACATGTAACAGCTTCCAAGCCTTCTCAACAGAGCCACAAAAATGATTAAGTCCAACCAGTCATGCTTTTACTGATTCTTAACCTAAAAGGCCATAGTAACTTTTAATGCAACAGAAGACACATTAGGACATACACATGTTCAATAACTGGCCAATATTTTTGGTTTGTTTCTTAAATATTTTACTATTTTCATCCAACAGAAATGTGTTTATATGTGCAATGTGTTGACTTCCGTGTTGAAAAATGTATATAACAATGTTTGCTCTATTTCATTCTGCGAATCTAATCCTCACTCCCTCTCTCACTTTCCACCCAACAGGCAGCGTTGCCAAGCGCTTCCAGAGCATCAACACTGAGAACACAGAGGAGAACAGGAGACTGTACCGTCAGCTGCTCTTCACCGCTGACGAGCGCGCCGGTCCTTGCATTGGTGGTGTCATCTTCTTCCACGAGACCCTGTACCAGAAAACCGATGCCGGCAAGACCTTCCCCGAGCACGTCAAGTCCAGAGGCTGGGTTGTAGGCATCAAGGTTGACAAAGGTGTCGTCCCCCTCGCCGGAACCAACGGAGAGACCACCACCCAGGGTAAAGAGGAAGAATAGAACACCTATGGGATTCACAATTAATCTAAATACATACAGTACAACAACAACATACACGCAATCAATGCAACATACAACCAATCCCATTTGTTTATCAAGTCACAAAATGCCTGAATAGTATTCCAACCTAGATACAATACACACATACAATACAAAACCTTTACAAAATACCCTCCCATACTCATCTCTTTTTTCTGTCCCTGCCTCCATCCTTTTCTCCTTCAGGTTTGGATGGCCTGTATGAGCGTTGCGCCCAGTACAAGAAGGACGGTTGCGACTTCGCCAAGTGGCGTTGTGTGCTGAAAATCACCTCCACCACCCCCTCTCGCCTTGCTATCATGGAGAATTGCAATGTCCTGGCCCGTTATGCCAGCATATGCCAGATGGTAAGAATCACATAGAAAATATCCTCTCTCGAGCCTTCAGTGGTCTTGTTAAATCATTAGCTTAAGTAGTTAAAAAGCACAGTGTCAACAATTGCAAGTTTGTGTATTCAATTCCCCCATGGGCCATAAGTTACCTTCGAATCATTGACTCTCTGTATACATGTGGGTTACACTATATTCACTTTCATGAAATAAGCCATTATAAATTTATTAAATGCATATAAATTCTTCATAAATTATTACAAATATTATAAATACATACCTAAGTGTTATTAAAAGTGTATAAAGTTAGTACCAGAACCAAGCAACTCTCTTTAGTTATTTTAAAGATATGAACACTACAGTATGTTTTGTCATGAGTAAGGTACAGCAGATTTTCTGGTATGTGCCTGGCCTTACTTGGTGGCTCAGTGGGTAGTGCTATCAGTGAGATATTAAGATAAATGAATAGAGTCAAATGTTTGGACACACCTACTCATTCCAGGGTTTTTCTTTATTTTGACTATTTCCTACATTATAGAATAATAGTGAAGATATCAAAACTGTGAAATAACACATATGGAATCATATAGCAACCAAAAAAGTGTTAAACAAATCAAAATATATTATATATTTGAGATTCTTCAAAGTAGCTACCCTTTGCCTTGATGACAGCTTTGCACACACTTGGCATTCTCTCAACCAGCTTCATGAGGTAGTCACCTGGAATGCATTTCAATTAACAGGTGTTCCTCGATAAAAGTGAATTTGGGAAATGTATTTTCTTAATGCATTTGAGCCAGTCAGTTGTGTTGTGACAAGGTAGGGATGGTATACAGAAGATAGCCCTATTTGGTAAAATACAAAGTCCTTATTATGGCAAGAACAGCTCAACTAAGCAAAGGGAACTGACAGTCCATCATTACTTTAAGACAGGAAGGTCAGTTAAAATGGATCGTTTCAAGAACTTTGAAAGTTTCATCAAGTGCAGTCGCAAAAACCATCAAGCGCTATGATGAAACTGACTTTCATGAGCACCGCCACAGGAAAGGAAGACCCAGAGTTACCTCTGCTGCAGAGGATAAGTTCATTAGAGTTACCAGCCTCAGAAAATGCAGCCCAAATAAATGCTTCACAGAGTTCATATAACAGACACACCTCAACATCAACTGTTCAGAGGAGACTGCGTGAATCAAGCATTCATTGTCGGATTGCTGCAAAGAAACCACTACTAAAGGACACCAATAATAAGAAGAGATTTGTTTGGGCCAAGAAACACGAGAAATGGACATTAGACCAGTGGAAATCTGTCCTTTGGTCTGATGAGTCCAAATTAGAAATGTTGGATTCTAACTGCTGTGTCTTTGTGAGACGCAGAGTAGGGGAACGGATTATCTCCGCATACGTAGTTCCAACCGCGAAAGCATGGAGGAGGAGGTGTGATGGTGAGGGGTTTACTGGTGACACTGTCAGTGATTTATTTAGAATTCAAGGCATACTTTCTGCAGCGATACACCATTCCATCTGGTTTGCGTTTAGTGGGACTATAATTAGTTTTTCAACAGGACAAGGACCGAACACACCTCCAGGCTGTGTAAGGGCTATTTGACCAAGAAGGAGAGTGATGGAGTGCTGCATCAGATGACTTGGCCTTCACTCGACCTCAACCCAATTGAGATGGTTTGGGATGAGTTGGACTGCAGAGTGAAGGAAAAGCAGCCAAAAAGTGTTCAGCATATGTGGGAACTCCTTCAAGGCCTTTGGAAAATCATTCTAAGTAAAGCTGGTTGAGAGAATGCCAAGAGTGTCCAAAGCTGTCATCAAGGCAAAGGCTGGCTACTTTGAAGAATCTAAAAACGAAAATATATTTTGTTTAACACTTTTTTGATTGGTTCAACACTTTTCTTTGGTTACTACTACTACTATGTGTTATTTCATAGTTTTGATGTCTTCACTATTAGTCTACAATGTAGAAAATAGTAAAAGTACAGAAAAACCCTTGAATGAGTAGGTGTGTCCAAACTTTTGACTGATACTGTATGTCAGTTAAATATCAGACAAGTAAATAACAGTAATTTCTGATCTCTTCACAACCATAGTTCAGGGACATCGGTTTAGCCAGGACTGCTCACTGGTGTAGGTCCCATAATCCTAGTAAAACAACACACACATATTACAAATCACACATTGGAAAATCACAATCTTAAAACACAGTTTCTCTGTTTGTTTTTATTGAATATATAGCTGTAGAGGGATAGAGAGGAAAGATAGAAGAGCCACCACTAAGGTCCCACTGTTCTGACTGTTAACTGTCATGACCAATAACATGCTCTGTTGGCTAAAAGTGTCTTTTAGTAGTCATTAACTCTGCCCTCTGCTAGCACGGCATTGTCCCCATTGTTGAGCCCGAGATCCTCCCCGACGGTGACCATGACCTGAAGCGCACCCAGTACGTGACTGAGAAGGTCCTGGCCGCAATGTACAAGGCTCTGTCCGACCACCACGTCTACCTGGAGGGTACCCTCCTGAAGCCCAACATGGTCACTGCTGGACATTCCTGCTCACACAAGTACACCCACCAGGACATCGCCATGGCCACCATTACCGCCCTGCGCCGTACCGTGCCCCCAGCAGTCCCCGGTGAGCGGCCGACAACACACTGAATACAGCCCAATATACAGTACAGCACGATACACTTATACATTTCTAAACTTCCAGCTTCACCTACTCACACGCAATGTTATCACACATTTTCCCAAACACAAAAACTCGCCCTCTATGACTATGGCACTTTCATATACAGTGTTCAGTTACATTATTATATACAGCATGTTATTAAATATTTCACATACAAATGTAGACACAACAATTTCTTGATGTATCTTTTTTCAGTAGTTTTTTTAAATAAAACAACCCCTCTCCTTACCCGCTTCACCCACAGGCATCACCTTCCTGTCCGGTGGCCAGTCTGAGGAGGAAGCCTCCATCAACCTGAATGTCATGAACCAGTGCCCCCTGCACAGGCCATGGGCCATTACTTTCTCCTATGGCCGTGCCCTCCAGGCATCCGCCCTTAAGGCATGGGGTGGAAAGCCCGGGAATGGCAAGGCTGCCCAGGAGGAGTTCATCAAGAGAGCACTGGTACGAACAACCAAATATATTTTTTCCATTTATTTTCATATATTTTGCTTATATTTTATATGTGATTATTTATAGCTGTATAGAGGCCACATCCCACTGGGCACAGACGTCAAATCAACATCTATTTCATGTTGATTCAACGTAATTTCATTGAAATGACGTGGAAACAACGTTGATTCAACCAGTGTGTGCCCAGTGGAATGTTTATAGTATGGATGTATAGGAAGTCACAATGTACAGTATATTCCACACTTCGAAAATATCAGCTGAAAACAAGTTGATGTTGTGCTTCTTTCCTTCCACAGGCCAACAGCCTGGCCTGCCAAGGCAAGTATGTTTCTTCTGGAGACAGCGCCGCTGCTGGAGATTCACTGTTCGTGGCCAACCATGCTTATTAAGCATGGACACTCATCAGCATCCCTCTCCTAACCCTCCCTACACCCCCCTCCCACACCATGGGGAGTGCCATGTTGTTTCTGGTACCTCCTAAAAGCCGTCTCTACTCGACCCTCTGCGACACCACTTGTTTGATACATCGATACGGAAAAAATTCAACGCAAACCTTTCTTTGGGCTCTTGCTTCAGAGAGAAGATTCAAAACAATTAAAGTTCTGCCTCCATTCCCTTAAGGTGAAATGATTTCCATCGTCATGTTTTTACACAACATGCAACATTATTCCTTAGTCTGTAACACCTAACTAATGTAATGTTTGTACTGGAGCCTTGGAATAAAGTATTTTACCCAACAATGTGTTATTGCATTTCATTGTAACTCTGAAAACTGACCTTACATCATTGAACATCCTGCTCGAATCAATGATCACTTCCTATTTATTTGGAATGTACTGTTGGATGTCGGTAAATATTATCATAGAAACAAGTATTATGTTTCAGGTAAGACACAGATGCAGACAGCGTCGAATTAACGACAGTTTATTAATCCAGCAGGAGCAGACAAAAGAGAGGTCAAGGCAGGCAGGGGTCAGTAATCCAGATAGGTGGGGCAAAGGTACAGGACGGCAGGCAGGCTCAGGGTCAGGGTAGGCAGAAATGGCCACTCCGACATCTAAAGCATCAGCCTACACCACAAACTGACGGGAAGGTCAGGATGAACCAAGACAGGAGCAGTGGTTGAGGTCCCGGAACGACCGGTCAGTGGCAGAGGACCACGTGAACGGAACCTTGGTAGAGGTGTTAGAGTTGTAAAGAAAAAGCCATATCTCCGACTGGCAAAAGAACACAGACACTGGACAGAGGAACTCTGCCTAGAAGGCCAGCATCCCGGAGTCGCCTCTTCACTGTTGACGTTGAGACTGGTGTTTTGCGGGTAATATTTAATTAAGCTGCCAGTTGAGGACTTGTGAGGCGCCCGTTTCTCAAACTAGACACTAATGTAGTTGTCCTCTTGCTCAGTTGTGCACCGGGGCCTCCCACTCCTCTTTCTATTCTGGTTAGGGCCAGTTTGTGCTGTTCTGTGAAGGGAGTAGTACACAGCGTTCAAAGAAATCTTCAGTTTCTTGGCAATTTATCACATGGAATAGCCTTCATTTCTCAGAACAAGAATAGACTGACGAGTTTCAGAAGAAAGGTCTCCAGATACTCAAATAGTCTAATGAAGGCCAGTTTTATTGCTTCTTTAATTAGCACTGCAGTTTTCAGCTGTGCTAACATAATTGCAAAAGGGTTTTCTAATGATCAATTAGCCTTTTAAAATGATAAACTTGGATTAGTTAACACAACGTGCCATTGGAACACAGGAGTGATGGTTGCTGATAATGGGGCTCTGTATGCCTATGTAGATATTCCATTAAAAATCATCAGTTTTCCAGCTTCTCTCTATTTCTCTTGCTTCTCCATTTTGGAAGAAACTGTTCAACTATTGTCTTTCTCTCTTTGAAGTCAACTACTCACCACATTTTATACACTGCAGTGCTAGCTAGCTGTAGCTCATGCATTCAGTACTAGATTCATTCTCTGATCCTTTGATTGGGTGGACAACATGTCAGTTCATGCTGCAATAGCTCTGATAGTTGTCATAATTACTATGTAAGTCTATGGAAGGGGGTGAGAACCATGAGCCTCCTAGGTTTTGTATTGAAGTTAATGTACCCAGAGGAGGACAGAAGCTAGCTGTCCTCCGGTTACACCATGGTGCTACCCTACAGAGTGCTATTGAGGCTACTGTAGACCTTTGCAAAATTGTGTGTTTTAATCAAGTATTTGGTGACTTGATTATATTTAGTATAGTTTGATCTAAAAAGTGGGGTATAGAGATGAGGTAGTCATTCTTAAATCATGTTAAGTACTATTGTTGCAAACAGATGTGATGACCCTTCCACTCTGCCAAATTCTCTCTGTAAAATATGAAAAATAATTGGCATTTAAACAGAATTCGGAGCTTGCTAAAAATCAAGCAGCAACAAGAGTGGCTAGAGCTGGTTAGGGAAGGAAAGCTCTCAGGAGAGTTTGCTCTGGGAAAGTAACCCAGATGTACCTAGGGGTCACTCCTCTTTTGGTCGTGCCCTGGACACATTTTATATTGTTGGGAACTTACGGTTGTTGCCTAAATTTAATGAAAAGGACCCTGAGACTTTCTTTTCATTGTTTGAGCGTGTTGGTGACGCTAGGAGTTGGCCGGATTCTGACTGCACTTTAATGTTGCAGTGTGTGTTGACTGATAAAGCGCAGGAAGCATATTCAGCTCTTAGTGTACACGACAGTGGCAGCTATGATAAAGTTAAAACAGCTTTTAATTTATGAATTGGTCCCTGAGGCTTAACGCCAACGATTTAACTTTAAAAAGGATGATAAACAGACTCATGTTGAGTTTGCGTGAGAATTATCTTGTTTAAATCGCTGGTGTTCTGCCTCTGCAGTTATGAATTTCCAAGGCCTCTGATCTGATTATGTTAAAGCAATTTAAGGACACAATTCCTGATCGTATAGCCACGTACATTAACAAACGAAAAGTAAAGAATGTTGCTGAAGCTGCGGTGTTGGCGGACGAGTATGTTTTGACTTACAAAAGTGTCTTTGCAGAGCCCCATACTCGGAATGAGTGGGGGCGTTAGGAGAGATTTGGGCTTCGCTCACCGAGTTACTTTGGTTCACGGGGCAGTACTTTTCAACTAGGGTTGAGCCTGACTCCTGTGGTAAAGCCGACTTTGGTCAATAGTCACTACTGTCAAGGTTCAGATCATTGGAAAAACTACTGTCCAGTTCTCCGGGCTAGGGGTAAATTCAGTACGTGTGTTTAAGTTAAATCTAAGCCTACGGCGTTGGCTGCGCCTGTTCCACATCAGTTCACTCCTGGCACATTGTCTCATGCCCAGGTTCATGTGAAAGTCCATATTGACCCAAACTATTTACCTTTCATTACAGAGGGTTTTGTGTCTGTTAGGAAGTAAGGACCTAGTGCCAGTGAAGATCCTGAGCGACAGGTGCCTCTGAATCATTTGTGTTGGAGTCTGCTACCCTTCTCTGCTGAGACTGATTTGGGGAATAGTGTTCTAATGAGGGGAATAGGTTTGAACACTGTCGGTTCCATTGCATAAACTGATGTTGGATTGTGTACTGGTGAAAGGCGAGGCTGTTGTGTGGGTGCGTCCTTCATTGCCTATTGAGGGTATCGACGTTATCCTTGGGAATAACTTGGCTGGTGAGCGTGTATGGCCTGTCGTGTTTGGTTTCCACTATCCCGTCTTTTATAGGTATTCCTGATGAGCTTGCGGTGTTTCCCTTGAGGTGTTCTCCTGGTGAAGTGACGCGTTCTGAGTCGTGGCGACCTGGTCACTGCACCGACTAAGGAGAGAACCACAAAAGTCCTTTACTATTTTCCCTGTTATCCCGTTATCTGTAACCCGCTCAGATCTAATCAATGCGCAACGGGATGACCCCACATTAGAAGAGTTCCGTGACCAAATTGTGCCTGTGGAACAGTTGGGAGATGTCGCCCATGGCTATTTTCTCCAAGAGGATGCCCTGATGAGAAAGTGGGTGTCTCATGGTAGTTTTCTGGGGGAGGTGATTAGTTGGGTTGTTGTACCCGTTTTGTGAGCTTTGTGAGTTGGTGTTGACAACTTCCAAAAATGACGTTGATGTATGGGTGTGAGGGAAAACCTTTGACCTCTGTCATTGCCAAAAAAGGGTATATAACAAAGTATTGAGAAACTTTTGTTATTGACCAAATACTTATTTTCCACCATAATTTGCAAATAAATTCATTAAAAATCCTACGATGTGATTTTCTGGATTTTTTTTCTTATTTTGTCTGTCATACTTGAAGTGTACCTATGATGAAAATTACAGGCCTCATCTTTTTAAGTGGGAGAACTTGCACAATTGGTGGCTGACTAAATACTTTTTTGCCCCACTGTATATGGCAAGGTAAACAATCCCGGGTAAAAATAGCACATTTATAAAGAGGGAAAGACGTAGGAGGACTATCCGTACCAAACTTTAAATTGTATTCCCAGACAAGCATTTCACCAAATCCTAAATTGGTTTAGACATTATTCTTCTGCGCCCTAGCTGAGTATAGAGAAATATGTTGTCTCCTATTGCCCTGGAAGAGGTGATCTTCACTGAAATATCTGTTAAACAATGTAAACTAGGCTTTGGTCCTATTAGTCACATCAATTCTATTCGGTGCAAAATGTGAAACCAATAACTGGGAATCAAAATGGCATAATCTAATATTTTACAATAATGCGTGTGATCTGGAGGGTGGTCTTTTGCATCCCCCCCAATGGTACAACTGTGGAATCTGTACCCTTACTGATATCATGGAATGGTTTGATAACATGCCATGATTTGAAAGATACATATTACTAGTTACTCCTTTTTTCTATATTTACAACTTAGCTCAGCTATGCTGGCTATGGAGTCCCTTGGGAAACCCAACTACCAAAACATTCAATGATGGAATTCATAAATAACTTATCTGGGCTACCGAAAAGACTGCTCTGTATATTAATACCTTTTGGCTCATATTCTGAGCTAGTCATTAAGTATGCCCCACAGATCTACAGAGGTTACTCAATTATGTCTGTCACACCATTGTAATTTGTATTTGACTCGCATAAGCTTCCTACATGGTCACATTTATGATTACAAACAGACTATATGAGTGGAGTTAGACTATCTGCAAAGAGAATTGTATTGGACTACGCTGGCTAGCGTATGAGCTCGATTTGGGCCTACCCCCACACTAAATCTAGTTAGCGTTGCTAGCTAACGACTCAGAATAATGACCAAACTCACCCCTGGATGTGTCAATTTCCAACAAATGACCCAGAACATTGCTGAATTGGAGGCTAGATTGTCTATTCTTCATCAGATTAAAAAAGATGAACAGCTGATCGACTCTTTTCTTGAGTCCGCCAAAAAATGTGGAGAACGAAGTCACTTGCCCATGGCTTGTCACCGCGGCCTCGGAAGAGCCTGCAGCTGTGAGACGTGCTTTGGTCCCGCTGGACGAGCCTTGGCCATTACCGGGGCGGCTGTGCTCAAGCACCCGGTCTGCTCCACTCCCTCTGCTCCACCTCAGGAGCCATGGATTACTGTACGGAAACCAAAACACCTTGGCAGGAAAACACCAAGGCAAGGTGATGCCTTGGAACTGGGAAACAGATACCGGGTATTGGAAGAGTCTGAGATTTCTTCTGCTGCCCCCAAAGGAACAAACAACTTTGTCCGGAAGCAAGTGGACCCCTGCCATCTAAACAATTTACAACGAAACAGCCCTACAACTAGCCCCAAACAACTTTCTATGATAATTGAACTAATCCTTGGTTCTCCTGTGATTTGAAAATCCTTTTTCTGCAAAAGAATAAACCATGGGCCTTGGCGAGGAAAACTGGTTAAACAGCTGATTGGCTGCTTTTCAGGCAATTGAGAAATAAATGGTTTTTAAAATTGTAAAAATCTAGGTATTTTCTTGATGCTATGACAGTCTGCTGGTGATCCCTCTAAATTCTGGAAAACTCACTTAAACCAGGAAACTCCTTGACTTCCCTGCCGAAGCAAATTACATCGGGATCAGTGACTGAGCTGAAATTTGATGTTTTTAATAAGCATTTTATTTCTGCCTGTTTTCTTTATGATGAAAAAATGGCCAACACGATCCTGACCGGTCTATTGTTTCAGCCCCTCAGCTGATGTGGAAAACAGTAAGCCGGTTTTTCATTTTCTAAAAGTCACAGAAGTCTTATCTGCACTATCTGTGACTCCAACCTAAGTGACTTCAACTGTAAGTCATATTAGATCAGTGTCTAACAAACTATGAGACAGGTATATTTTTAGCTAAAATTGACCAAAAATAACCTTATTTTGATTTTACACCCGTTGCTACTCTAAAAAATACATGATGAAAATACATTTTGAGGACTTTAAAACAAATCCTAGGGGAGTATGCCCAGACCCCCCTAAAAGAAGCTTAGCCCCTCTATCCATGAATCTCTAGGGTCCACATGCTGTTCATACTCTTGACAATGAATCAAGCTGCACAGGTCACAGCTGCTCGTTGGATCTAGTGGTCAACTGTGCTGGAGGCTCCTAACATCATACAACGTGGCAAACCATGTAATCCAGATAGTCTGATGCTTCCTCCAGATACCACATTACTTGAACACAACTGTTGAGATTTGGTTTTGGTTCAGCTTTCTGATGGGTTTACTAAGTAATCTGTTGGAAAACCCTGAGTTTATCTTATACACAGACGGTTCAAGCATTGTGGAAGGGAGTGTGAGAAAGGCAGGCTGGGCAGTTACTACAATGTGATAGTGACAGGCACTATCACATTGTGGCAGAATGGTTGGCTTTGACAGAAGCATGCAAACAGGCTGAAGGAAAAACAGCTGATATCTGCACAGACTCAAGGTATGCTTTCTGTGTTAACCATGATTGTGGAAAAATATGGACATTTTTACCTGTACATAGTCTATCGGTAAATAGCCTACCCATTTTTACCTACCTCATCCCCATACTGTTTTTATTTATTTACTTTTCTGCTCTTTTGCACACCAATATCTCTACCTGTACATGACCATCTGATCATTTATCACTCCAGTGTTATTAATCTGCAAAATTGTAATTATTCGCCTACCTCCTCATGCCTTTTGCACACAATGTATATAGACTCCCCTTTTTTTTCTACTGTGTTATTGACTTGTTAATTGTTTACTTACTCCATGTGTAACTTTGTGTTGTCTGTTCACACTGCTATGCTTTATCTTTGCCAGGTCGCAGTTGCAAATGAGAACTTGTTCTCAACTAGCCTACCTGGTTAAATAAAGGTGAAATAAAAAATAATAATAAATAAAAACACCCACAAACAGGGAAATCGATCAAACGCCACCTGTTGCATGTGACCCCGTGAACAGTCATTCTCTTTGGCTAGTAAGTCTCAGGGGTTTGGCTGTATCTGAAAACTGTGGGAGGAACTTCCCGCATATGTGGCCATGCCTAAGAAGGTCCTGACTTCAGCCATATTCTGGGGTCTGGGCATATCTGTGATGGCGCTGATCTTCTCCGGGTCCGGCTCTATTCCAGCTGCCCTGTTTTGTGTCCCAAGAACAAGACTTCTGACTGTGCAAAACTGCATTTTCCATTGTGTCAGTGTCAGGCCAGTCTTCTGGAGTCGGGTCAGAACTGCTGTGAGCCTTACATCATGTTCTGCTCTGTCCCTTCCGCACACGAGCACATCGTCCGCGTGGACTATGACGCCACTCAGCCCATCCAACAGCTGGGACATGCGTCTTTGGAAATGCTCAGGACCGGAAGCGATTCCAAATGGCAAAACATTAAAACAGTAACGGCCAAATGGTGTTATGAACGTTGTGAGTGCCCTGCTCTCTGATGACAGCGGCTTCTCTGCCAGAAACCTGAGCGGGCATCCAGCTTTGTGAAGACTTGTGAGCCATCCATCTGAGCCAGTGACTGCTCCACTGATGGTAAGATGTGCCTCTCTCTCTGCAGAGTGCCTCACTCAAGTTAGTCATGTCCACACAGATCCTTATGTCCCCATTGGCTTTTGGGACCACTACCATCCCTGCAACCCAGTCTGTGGGACTCTCTATTTTAGACTTGGCCAATAAAGATATAGGCACGGCGGGGGGTGGTAAGGGCATAGGGGACAGCATCCTCTTTCAGGCGGATTTTGTAGTTACCTTCTAGCCTTCCTAGGTCAGAAAACACTTTTGTGTCAGCAGAGGGAGCACCCCCCTATCCACATTGACAGGACAGCATTGGTTAAGGTGGAAAGTTTTAAGTTCCTCAGCGTACACATCACTGACAAACTGAAATGGTTCACCCACACAGACATTGTGGTGAAGAAGGCGCAACAGCGCCTCTTCAACCTCAGGAGGCTGAAGAAATTTGGCTTGTCACCTAAAACCCTCACAAACCTTTACAGATGCACAATTGAGAACAGCATCCTGTCGGGCTGTATCACCGCCTGGTATGGCAACTGCACCACCCACAACCGCAAGGCTCTCCAGAGGGTAGTGAGGTCTGCACAACGCATCACCGGGGGCAAACGACCTGCCCTCCAGTACACCTACAGCACTCGATGTCACAGGAAGGCCAAAAAGATCATCAAGGACAACAACCACCCGAGCAGCCTGTTCACCCCGCTACCATCCAGAAGGCGAGGTCAGTGCAGGTGCATCAAATCTGGGACCGAGAGACTGAAACACAGCTTCTATCTCAAGGCCATCAGACTGTTAAACAGCCATCACTAACACAGAGATGCTGCTGCCTATATACAGACTTGAAATCATTGGCCACTTCGCTACACTCGCAATAACATCTGCTAACCATGTCTATGTGACCAATAACATTTGATTTGATCTAGAAGTGTTGGAGAGACTAAAGAAAGATAGGGAGGGTGTTGATCCATCTGATTGGTTTAAGAGACGTCTGGATACTGTGCATCAGGATTTTATGGCCTTTTACACAGATGGTTTTAAAGATCCAAGGACAGGATGCACTGGGTCAGTATTTGAAGTGCAGGAACTTGAGAGTCAGGAAACGTATTACAGATCATCTGGCTGTATATACGGCTGAGCTGATGGCCATACTGTTGGAAGTTAAGCTACACTAATTGTAGTCTCACCCATTTATTTCTAATGACCACCACAGGTGTACAAAAGTTAAATAAAACCCTACATTTTATGAAAATCAGATGCCCTGTGTGGACAAAGTCATGGAACCTTATGACAATCAGATTAAATTAAATACATTTTTCAGAGAGAAAACGTGTAAATCGGTCCAATTCAACCGGAAAACAGCATGTGATAGGAAAGCATTCAACAGGAAAGTGTAATTGTTGCCAGGAAACAGACTGTGGAGCATGTATTGCTACAGTGTGGGCAGTATCAAAGGGAACGAGAGAGGTAGTATGAGGGAGAAGGGAATGCAGGAAATTCGTTTATTGATTAGAACGTGATCAGATATAGTCTCAAATATTTTGTTATCATTTAGTTTCTCTCCTTCTCTGGCCCACACTCCAGTACAGTTGGTGGTGGTAATGCACCATAACGTTGGATGCCAAACGTCGATAAACCCCACTGAAGAAGAAGAGGAAGTGACGTCACGTCCCTGGAACCACGTTATTCCCCTTTCCTGAAGCCAGTGCCTGACAGAGGCATTGCACTCGAGTGCTGTACCCGTAAAATTGCAAAGGTGGAGTAGAAATCATTCCCAAGTGGTCAGACACACAACAGAAGGTTTTTCCTGGACATAGGTGAGTCCCTTGTAATGATTAGTTGGAGCTGTGTTTAATTTACATTAGCTGATAACGTTTTGTCTAGGCATGTCTGGGCCTAGTAGTAGTTCGTCAGCAGCACACTAGCTAGCGGGTCGTCGTTGTTGCCTTGAAAAGGAAGCGATCTTGTTCGCTAGGTATACCCTTTACCATTTCACAGTGCGAGGAATATGTGAAACCAATGGTTAGTTTACTTGCTAACTAGTTTCTGAATTAACTAATAGGCAGATTCTTACACCCGATAATGTGATTTTTAACCAAAGATTTGGTATCCATTACTACCGGGAGTTTGCCGATCCAAAACTTAGCCAGGTATTTTTTTCCGTAAACCTAGTATTTTTCTACTATCTTAGTTCTCGATTCGGTCAAACATTTCTTCTAAAATGTCCAGTTGCAGATGGTACGTTGGAATTTAGAAAATGCTCCGTTATTAAAACGAATGTTTTTTCCCATGAAGTAATCTAGCAATGCGTACGCCGCCATATTGTCTATTTCAAATCTAATTAAAAGATTGTCTGTTGACAATATATTCGAGTGATGGCTCTAACAATGGAAATGCATGTCCTCAAAGATGGAAGGCATACGAGAGGAGGCGAGTTCAGGTGGGACCATTCTAGCCAATGAGAGGGCAGATACGTGTGATCAAGGCCATCTCCATTTAAAAGTAGTGCATTTTCTTCATTGGCTGTTTTGATCCAGACTCATAGGAATCCCCAACCAGTTGACTACTTTTTAAAATGGTGGATGCCCCCAATTGCTGTGTCCATTCTAAAATGGGTCATGTCCGTGAGTCCTCTATTAGTGTTATCACAATACCACATTTTTTACTTTGATACCAGGTCATGATACTCGATACCAAAACGGTACTCAATACAAAATGATACCAAGGCAAAACAATATGCCTATTCGCTAAAGTCACAGAATAACCACTGGGCTTAATAAAAAAATAAAAAACTTTGACCATGTTGATAACTGGTAGAACAAATAAAACAAATTATATACTGAACAGAAATATCAACACAGCAATTTGAGATTTTAATAGGCCCTAATCTATGGATTTTACATGACTGGGAATACAGACATGCATATGTTGGTCACAGATATCTTAAAAAGGGTAGGGGCGTGGACCAGAAAACCAGTCACAATCTAGTGTGACCAGCATTTGCCTCAAGCAGTGCGTCACATCTCCTTTGCATAGAGTTCATTAGGTTGCTTGTGGCCTGTGGGATGTGCGAAGTTGCTGGATATTGGCCGGAACTGGACCACGCTGTCGTACATGCCGATCCAGAGCATCCCCAAACATGCTCAATGGATGGCATGTCTGGTGAGTATGCAGGCCATGGAAGAACTGGGATATTTTCAGCTTCCAGGAATTGTGTACAGATTCTTGTGACATGGGGCCTTGCATTAACATGAGGTGATGGTGGCGGTTGAATGGCACTAAAATGGCCCTCATGATCTTATCACGCGCGGTATCTCTATGCATCCAAATTGCCATTAATAAAATGCGATCGTGTTTGTTGTCCGTAGCTTATGCCTGCCCGTACCATAACCTTAACGCCACCATGGGGCACTCTGTTCACAACGTTGACATCAGCAAACCACACGAAGCCATACACGTCGTCTGCGATTGTGAGACTGGTTGGACGTACTGCCAAATTCACTCAAATTAAGTTTGCGGCGGCGTATGGTAGAGAAATTAACATTTAATTCTCTGGCAAAAGCTCTGATGGACATTCCTGCAGTCAACATGCCGATTGCACGCACTCAACTTGAGACATCTGTGGCGTTGTTACAAAATATAAGTGGCCTTACATTGTCCCCAGCGCAAGGTGCACCTGTGTAATGATCATGCCGTTTAATCAGGCTCTTGATGGATTATCTTGGCAAAGGAGAAATGCTGACTAACAGGAATGTAAACAAATTTGAGCAGATTTTAGAGAAATCGGCTTTTTGTGACAATGGAACATTTCTGGATCTTTTATTTCAGCTCATATTTCAGCTTTTATTTCATGGGACTAACACTTTACATGTTACGTTTATATTTTTGTTCACTGTATATTACATTTCTTCAAAAAAATAAAACACCACATTAAATATCAAAAGAATACTTACATTTTCCTTATGCAAAACTATATCTGAGACTCGTAGCTCGCACTGTCAGCTGCCCCCTAAAGGAAGATTCAGACAAATTACTGGACAGACTCAATCCTCTCAATTTGAATATGACATCTGACACATTTGACAGAAGTACCGAAAGAAGATACAAATGTAGTACCAAACTATTTTTTTGTGTTCTTGTATCAGAAAAGTACTGACGTTTTGGTATACTGTGCAACACTAATCTCTGACAAGCATTATTCCTATGTAAAGTTACATTTTTCAAAGTGGCCGAAATGCCATGTGCGTCAACTTATATCAGTAACAACCTAACCACTATTAAACTTCTATTCAATCAAATAAGCCTCTCAACAAATTAGCAGTTAACATACATACTGGTCTTGACAAAAATAAAATGTTGAGAGGTTCTCTTCTGCACTGTTCAACCAATCCAGTAAATGTGGAGGAGGTGTTTTAATATGGAGTGTCGCCTTGTTTACGTCCAGAAGTCGCGTCACAGGCTCTTATTCTGGTTTTCGGGGGAAATGGAACATCCGGTTGTTGGGGACTCTGCAGAGGCCAACTCTCAATTACATGGGGAATATAAACACATTTAAAATACTATACAACAGTGTCTAGACTGAGCATTATGGTGCATTTAAATGACTAACATTCTAAATGAGCCATGTAACCTCATTACATTACATGGGGAATATAAACAAATTAAAATACTAACAACAGTACTATTATGTATTTACTGAATGTTTAGAATTAGAACCAAATTCTAAAAGTTGGCCTACCTCTAAATATATGGCTCCGGTAGTGAACCTACCATATGCTTTTCTGCTTACCGGAAGCTAACATTAGTGTTAGCATGCTAGTTTGTCAGCCATTTATACAACTTTGTCAGATAGCTGACTAGCTGCTCTGACCATGATACGATTTTGCCAGGGAGGATATTCCATATTTTTGGTTACTTGTACATCAATCAGACATAGCTTGCTTCCTAGTGAGCTAGCTTACATTAACTAGCTGTTGTTCACAGGGCAAGTGTTAGCTAGATATTTAGCTATTAGTCTTGTGCCATGAGACAAACTTTAACATCCAGCTAGCCAGCTGCATCGTTTCAATAATGTGGGGGATTTTCACTTGTTTTTCAACTGGTGCGTGTTAGCTTTCCAGTTGCATGTAGGCCTACATCTGATGTGGAATTTCTACAGATAAATACAGTATGTGGTCAGGGAAGTGGGTTCTAGAACAAAAATGTTATCTGTAATTTCATGTTGCTCCTTCACACTAGATGTTTGAACCTCATTGTAAAATACCATTATTCCACTTCCACAGATTGACGGCAGCCTTCAGCAATGTCACGTTTCTTTGCCACCGGGTCCGACAGCGAGTCCGAATCCTCCTCGTCGGCTGACGAGATCACCCCTAAAGCACCTGGAGCTACTTTCACCAAGCAGTCAGTACTACTTTTCTCTTGTCAAAACCTCAGTCACACTAACTGTTGTTTCTACAGCTCTCTCACTTTTCCACATTTGGTCCGTGCAGGTCATTGCTACTTAGTGACGATGAGGAGGACACCAAGAGAGTGGTGCGGAGTGCCAAGGACAAGAGGTCAGGCATTTACTCTACTTCATGATCCAAAGAACCATCTAAGCCTTGTCCCTGATCTAGTTGTGCTGTACAGTCAGCTTCTATGGTAGTTATTATGCCCTTTGGCTATCAACCATCATAGGAGTTGGTAATACAGCATAGGCATAACTAGGGTTGCAAAGTGTCAGAAACCTTCTTGGAAATTTTCCATGGGAAGTTAAGTGCTTAAATTCATCAGTTAGCTTATAACAGTGAACCTTTTTTTGTGGGATACACAAGGCAATTCAAGGGAACTGCAACCCTCTGCATGCACAGTGCACTCTTCCATTTTTTTAAAAATGTAACCAGGTAGGCCAGTTGAGAACAAGTTCTCATTTACAACTGCGACCCATCCAAGATGAAGCAAAGCAGTGCGACACAAACAACAACAGAGTTACACATGGCATAAACAAACATAGTCAATAACACAGTAGGAAGAATCTATGTACAGTGTGTGCAGATGTAGTAAGATTAGGGTGGTAAGGCAATAAATAGGCCATAGAGGTGAAATAATTACAATTTAGCATTACCACTGGAGTGATAAATGTGCTGATGTGTAAGTGGAGATACTAACAATATGGGGATGTGCAGTGTAATCTGCCATATGTACAGCTGATTCTCAAGATCTTGCACACTAATGAGATGCTGTTGAGCCCACACTATTACACTGTTTGAGCTAAGGACTACATGCTTTCTGGTAAGTTTTGATTACAATACTGGGTGGGGTGAAAATATTTTATGACACATGATTTGTTGTTGACTAGTAAATAGTAGCCCACAGCAGTGTTTAAGTCATTCAAACGTAACAATTTCTGCTACTTAGTTTTTGCTACCATGTGGGTTTTAGCTTGCTTGAGCCTGCTAATTGTGGAGTGTTAATTCACCTGTTTCCATACATGTTTAATTTTAAAACATGTATCTTACAAATAAGTTGTTTAATCTAACATGTTTATCAAATTAAAAAAAGATCTTACAAAAGTAGTTGTTTCATCTAACTGCTTAACTATTTATCTGTACATAAAATTGTATTATTATTTTTTTGCAAATTTATTTTTTCTACTCTTTACAAGAAAATGCCACGGGCACACTATCTGATGTGTGGAGACATTTCACTGAAGCTAATGTAGAAGGAAAAGCTTTGTACATTTGCAAATACTGTGCCAAATCATATGTGAAGAATGCAACAAAGATGCAGAATCATCTGGCCAAGTGCATAAAGTTCTCTCAGCGCTCACAACAAGCAACTTCTGAAAGGTCTCTACTATTTGAGGTGAAAATGATGAAGACGACACCTTATCGATAGCAACAGCTCATGGTCCTACTGGAATCAGATGGGTTTTTTTACTCAATGGAGGAACGTAGTCAGAGAAATGCTGATGAATGTCTTGCTCGAGCTGTGTATGCAACTGGTTCACCTCTGCTCACAGGCAATGTGTATTGGAAAATATTCTTCGTCCAGCATACACTCCTCCAACCAGACATGCTTTATCTACTCATTTGCTAGATGTGGAGTTCAACAGAGTTTGAGTGAAGGTCAAGCAAATCATAGAGAAAGCAGACTGCATTGCAATCATCAATTATGGATGGTCGAATGTTCGTGGGCAAGGAATAATTAACTACATCTCCACCCCTCAACCATAATTCTACAAGAGCACAGACACAAGGGACAACACACCGGTCTCTACATTGCAGATGAGCTGAAGACAGTCCTCAATGACCTTGGACCACAGAGGGTATTTGCACTGGTGACAGACAATGCTGCGAACATGAAGGCTGCTTTGTCTAAAGTGGAGGAGTCCTACCCTCATAGCACACCCATTGGCTGTGCTGCTCATGCATTGAATCTGCTCCTCAAGGACATCATGGAACTGAAAACAATGTATAAACTCTACAAGAGAGCCAAGGAAATGGTTAGGTATGTGAAAGGTCATAAAGTAATACAAGCAATCTACCAAGCAAAGTGAGAAGAATAAGAACACCACATTGAAGCTACCCAGCAACACCCATTAGGGTGGTTTTTTCATCATGTGTGACAGTCTCCTGGAGGGGCAGGAGTCTCCAAGAAATGGCCATATCACAGTCTGCCGATATAGACAGCCCCATCAAGAGGATCCTCCTGGATGATGTATTTTGGGAGAGAGTGGTAAGCAGCCTGAAACTCCTGAAACCTATAGCAGTAGCCATTGCACGGATTGAGGGAGAAAATGCCATCCTGTCTGATGTTCAGACTCTGCTTGCAGATGTAAGAGAAGAAATCCATACTGCCCACTTCACTGTTGCGCCAAGCAGAGGAAACTGCAGTTCTGAAATACATCAAAAAGGGAGAAGACTTCTGCCTGAAGCCCAAACACGCCACAGTGTACATGTTGGACCCCAAGTACGCTGGCAAGAGCATCCTGTCTGGTGCTGAGATCAACAAGGCCTATGGTGCAATCCCTACTGTGACTCACTACCCTGGCCTGGAAGAGGGCAAGGTTCTTGGCAGTCTGGCGAAGTACACTTCCAAGCAAGGTCTTGGGATGGAGATGCAATTTGGCAGTCTCATCGGCCACCTGGTGGAAGGGACTATGTGGATCTGAGGCTCTTTCCCCTGTTGCCTCCATCCTCCAAATTCCACCAACATCAGCCACCTCAGAGCGCAACTGGTCCAAGGGTTAAAAAATTGGTGGCTGTCTGGGCAAATTTAAGGCTTTTTGAGCCTGACAACGAGTTATCCTCAAGGTTGGAAAGTGACAGTGAAGATGAGGCCTCAGTCTGATGTTCAAGAGGTGGACATTGAGGTGGTCCAGGGAGAAGACATGGAAACCTGAGAGGAAGACAACCAAAGCTTTAGTTTCTAGACTATCATTTCACAGATGTATGTTAAATGTTTTTGAGACATGCGATGGATCATTGGGGATCATTCAATATTCTCTTTTGTTGTTCAGTAAAATCAGTCAACTAATTTAAAGTTCAATTCGTAACTAAATTATTTTAAGGATTTAATCATTTGCAATTGTCTACTTATGATAAGGTAAAATGTTTCTGTCTCCATGTGATATGGTAAATATATCCAATGCAAAAAACATCAACATTTAAATGGTATTAATATTAATTAGCATATTCCCGGTAATTCCCACGGAAAGTTTCTACCTCTGAATATTACCCAAAATATGCAACCCTGGCATAACTGATCTGGGACCAGGCTACCACCCATAGGAGTTGGCTGTATAGCATAAACATACAGTACCAGTCAAAAGGTTGGACACCTACTCATTTCAGGGTTTCTCTTTATTTTTACCGTTTTCTACATTGTAGAATGAGAACTCGCATGGAATCATGTAACGAAAAAGTGTTCAACAAACCCAAATATGTTTTATATTTGAGAAACTTCAAAGTAGCCACCCTTTGCCTTGATGACAGCTTTGCATTCTCTCAACCAGCTTAGGGGTAGTCACCTGGAATGCATTTCAAGTAACTGGTGTTCCTTAAGTTCATTTGTGTAATTTCTTTCCTTAATGTGTTTGTGCCAATCAGTTGTGTTGTGACATGGTAGGGGTGGTATACAGAAGATAATCTGGACTTTTACCAAATAGGGCTATGGAAAGAACAGCTCAAATAAGCAAAGAGAAACGACAGTCCGTCATTACTTTAAGACATGAATGTCAGTCAATGCGGAAGATTTCAAGAACTTTGATTTATTTAGAATTCAAGGCACACTTAATTAGCATGGCTACCACAGCATTGTGCAACTATCTCACCTGGTTTGGGCTTAGTCCCACTATCATTTGTTTTGCTGTCTGTCTGTAAAAACCCTTGAATGAATAGGTGTGTCCTAACTTTTGACTGGTACTGTATCTGGGACCTGACTAGTGTCCCTTGACTGGACTGCCTCAGACAGTATGCGTTGTTAGTATGCCTGCCCTTGACTATGCCATCTAACCAATTCTTATATCCCAGGTTTGAGGAGCTGACAAACCTGATCAAGACGATCCGCAACGCCATGAAGATCCGAGACATGTCCAAGTGTCTGGAGGAGTTTGAGCAGCTATGTCGAGCGTTCCTCAAAAGCAAGACTATAGTGGACAAGGAAGGGGTGCCCCCTTTCTACATCCGTCTTCTGGCTGACCTGGAGGACTATTTGAATCAGGTAAACCTCCACAGTTCACACTTTCTCTGCATGTCAAACTGCTCGAATGTCAGCCTGTGATATCTTGGGACTGTAAGGTTCTAGCGCAAAGCATATTTCTGAGATATGAACATCCGTTTTCAGATCTCAGAATTGTTTTGTAGTGGATTTTTCTTTCATAACCCATTAAGGGTCTCGCCTTAAAGGTACCTAAAGTGCAGAGTATCAAAATCCTGAGACATTTTGTCAATCAGCTTTTTAGGGGGGTGCAACTAGGGCTGTGGAAGTCACAAAATTGTCAGCCAGTGATTGTCAAGCAAAAACAGTTGAAGTTGGAAGTTTACATACACCTTAACCAAATACATTTAAACTGACATTTAATACTGGTAAAAATTCCCTGTCTTAGTTCAGTTAGGATCACCACTTTATTTTAAGAATGTGTAATGTCAGAATAATAGTAGTGATTTATTCCAGCTTTTATTTATTTCATCACATTCCCAGTGTGTCAGAAGTTTACATACACTCAATTAGTATTTGGTAGCATTGCCTTTAAATTGTTTAACTTGGGTCAAACATTTTGGGTAGCCTTCCACAAGCTTCCCACAACAAGTTGGGTGAATTTTGGCCCATTCCTCCTGACAGAGCTGGTGTAACTGAGTCAGGTTTATAGGCCTCCTTCCTCACACACGCTGTTTCAGTTCTGCTCGCAAATGTTCTATAGGATTGAGGTCAGGGCTTTGTGATGGCCACTCCAATACCTTGACTTTGTTGTCTTTAAGCCATTTCACCACAACTTTGGAAGTATGCTTGGGGTCATTGTCCATTTGGAAGACCCATTTGTGACCAAGCTTTAACTTCCTGACCAATGTCTTGAGCGGTTGCTTCAATATATCCACATTTCCATTTTCATGTTGTCATCTATTTTTGTGAAGTGCACCAGTCCATCCTGCAGCAAAGCACCCCAACAACATGATGCTGCCACCCCCGTGCTTCACGGTTGGGATGGTGTTCTTCGGCTTGCAAGCCTCCCCCTTTTTCCTCTAAACATAATGATGGTCATTATGGCCAAACAGTTCTATTTTTGTTTCATTAGATAGTCAGAACACATCGTCAAATACATTAGTAAATGTGTTAACATCATGACAACACCATTTACTTTTTTGTTGTTGCTTGCCAGCCATTATTGCTGGCTAGCCTAGATCACGGTTTCCCAAACTTGTTCATGGGGCCCCACCATGGATGCGCATTATGGTTTTTGCTCTAGCACTGCACAGCTTATTCAAACAACCAACTCCTCGAGATTTGATTATTTGAATCCATTGTGTAGTGCTCATAGGAACAAACTAAATGCGATCTGTATTTGTTCTGGCTTGTAATTGGTTTGCACATAGGCCCTTATGTTGCCAAGTTCAAATGTTGTATTTGTTTGAAAAAACATCTAAAGATCAATTGTGTTACTAACACATTTTACAAAAAATTCAGAGAGAACCTTGTAGTCCCAAGGTCTTGATCTATTGATGTGAGGTTTTCCAAACTATGAAAGTGATGAAAAATATGCACAGACGTTATCGATAGAAAAAACATGAAGTAATGACTGGAACGCTGTGATTTATGAAGACACATTCTTAACATTATCCCTAAAGACATGATGTTTCATGTTTCCCTACAGCTTTGGGAGGACAAAGAAGGCAAGAAGAAGATGAACAAGAACAACGCCAAAGCCCTCAGCACCCTGCGGCAGAAGATCCGCAAGTACAACAGGGATTACGAGACGGAAATCACCAGCTATAAGGAGGTGAGGCTTTTCACTACAGCAACACAGGACGGTAGATTCTTAAAAAGCTGTTTTTAAAAATAAAAAAACGTGCATATAAAACTTACCAATAAGGAACGCACATATGAAGCTCCATTGAAGAATCTAGATATTCATTATGGCACCTTTTTTTGAACATTCAGTGCCTTCACACCTTGATTTCTTCCATAATGTTCTACAGCCTGAAGTAAAATTGTATTAATAAATCCTCTTGGAACTACCCATCCCGGATCCAGGAGAATTGTCATCAACTACACTAATTAGCATAGCGCAACAGTCAAAAAATATTACTAGAAAATGTTCATATTCATGAAATCACAGGTAAAATATAGTGAAACACAGCTTAGCCTTTTGTATCACCCTGTCATCTCAGATTTTGAAATGATGCTTTACAGCCAAAGCAAGACAAGAGTTTGTAAGTTTATCGATAGCATTATGTACAGCTAGCAGCAGGAAGCTTGGTCACGAAAATCAGAAAAGCAATCAAATTAACCGTTTACCGTTGATCTTCGGATGTTTTCACTCACGAAACTCCCAGTTAAACAGCAAATGTTCCTTTTGTTCCATAAAGATTAAATTGAGGTTTTGTCACTGGCCTGTACACAATACCCCATAATGTCAGTTGTTTTTTAAATGTTTCAAATTAATGAAAAGCGATAATGTCTTGTCATGAATGCAACAACATTCTAGTACATTTATAAACTGGATTGTGTTTCGGAATTCAGTTTTTCAGAATTTTTTTCATCGTTGTTGCTTACAGCTGATTAGAGTTCAAACAAAATGCATGGTTGGTGGTTCAAATTAATCAAATGTGGTTTAGTGATTAAGTGGATCGGTTGTAGATTGAGGGCATCTAGCTTAGATTGTTGGACGGCCGGGCTGTTAAGCATATCCCAATTGAGGTCACCTAGCAGTACGTACTCTGATAGATGGGGGGCAATGAATTCACATATGGTGTCCAAGGGACAGCTGAGAGCTCTATAACAAGCAGCAATAGTGAGGGACTTGTTTCTGGAGAGATGGATTTTTAAAAGTAGATGCTCAAACTGTGGGCATAGACCTGGAAAGTATGACAGAACTCTGCAGGCTATCTCTGCAGTAGATTGCAATTCCGCCCCCTTTAGCAGTTCTGTCTTGACTGAAAATGTTGTAATTGGGGATGGAAATTTCAGAATTTTTGGTGGCCTTCCTCAGCCAGGATTCAGACACGGCTAGGACATCAGGGTTGGCGGTGTGCTAAAGCAGTGAATAAAGCAAACTTAGGGAGGAGGCTTCTGATGTTAAGAAGGTAGAAACTAGGGCCTGTAGGACCTGCCTTGTTGATAGTGCTGTCTAGAAGGTAGAGCAGCGCCTTATTATGGACATACTTCTCCCAATCCTAGATACTGTTGTATCAATATGTTTTGACCATGAACGTTTACAATCCAGGGTTACTTCCAGCAGTTTAGTCACCGCAACTTGCTCAATGTCCACATTATTTATTACAATATTTAGTTGATGTTTTAGGGTTTAGTGAATGATTTGTCCCAAATACAATGCTTTTAGTTTTAGAAATATTTAGGACTAATTTATTCCTTGCCGCCCACTCTGAAAAGAACTGCAGCTCTTTAAGTGTTGCAGTCATTTCAGTCGCTGTAGTAGCTGACATGTATAGTGTTGAGTCATCTGCGTACATAGACACTCTGGCTTTACTGAACGCCAGTGGCATGTCATTAGTAAATATTTTTTTAAAGTAATGGGCCTAGACAGCTGCCCTGGATAATTCCTGATTTTACCTGGATTATGTTGGAGAGGCTTCCATTGAAGAACACCCTCTGTATTCTGTTAGACAAGTGACTCTCTTTTTTTCACAATATAGCAGTGGGTGTAAAGCCTTGTCTCCCAGTCCCTACTGTTGAAAAACATCACAGCATGATGCTTCCACCGCAATGCTTCACCTTAGGGATGGTGCCTGGTTTTCTCCAGGCGTGGCACTTGGCATTCAGGCCAAAGAGTTCAATCTTGGTTTCATCAAACCAGATAATCTCTTGTTTCTCATGGTCTGAGAATCTTTAGGTGCCTTATAGCAAACTCTAAGTGGGCTGTCATGTGCCTTTTTACTGAGGATTGACTTCTGTCTGGCTACTCTACCATAAAGGCCTGATTGGTGGAGATTGTTGTTCTTATGGACTCCAAGTTGTTGGATGCTTAATGGAAACAAGCATCGTAGCAAAGGGTCTGAATACTTATGTAAATTAGGTATTAAAAACAAAAATGAATACATTTGAAAACATTCCTAAACTGTTATCGCTTTGTCATTATGGGGTATTGTGAGTAGATGAGGAAACTATTTAATTCATTTTAGAATAAGGCCATAATGTAACATAATGTGGGAAAAGTCCTGAATACTTTCCTTTAATGCACTGTAGGTTAATGGCTTTTCATGACAATTATGCTGGCTTACACTCCACAGTCTGAAGTTACTCCTGCACGCATAAATTCAATCCAACACCCCCCTTGTGATTTCAACTTCATAATCAACCTTTCTCAAGATACTCCGATTCAGGGTGAGACGCTTAGTTCCTACTAATGGCCCGTTGACATAATGGCAATCTGACTTTTCTCCCTCTCATTCAGAACCCAATGGCGTCAGCGGATGAGGAGGAGGAGGAGGAGGAGAAGTATGATGTCGACTCAGGTGAGTTTCTTACCTCACCTTTTCATTACACCTCGAGCCTACAGTAAATACCAGTAATGGAAGACTTGAGTCTGCTTTTATTAAAGCCAGAACTGACCGACATGGGACTACCTCCTGTTTTGGTATAATGAGGCAGCTTGATGTACTAGTACACCCCCTGGACAGGACACAAATCTATTGCAAGGCCCTAAGGCGTCGACATGCTTCTGTTCGGCTAGGCGAACTGAATAAGTGTGCTTACAGACTCCCTTAAGACATTATCTTGAGAGACATAGTACTTTGTCCATTTTAGAGAAGTTGTAGCCAGTATACATTTCCTCAAAGATAACTCATCTCATTTAATTTAGTTGTTTTTCTGAGGAGATCTTAGTCGCTCAATTTTACATCCAACTGAGATGTTTGTTGCAGTATTTCTCAAAGAAAACAATGTGCATTAAAATGAGTAGTCTCTCATTGAATGACAAAGCCTTTACTGAAGACTCCCTACTGGCTACCGACTTCAGCTTGCCTCAAGGAAAAATGTGTGCACAAATAACTTAAACCCTTACCGATATCCAAAACAAACGTCACAAAATGTTGTCATAGTATATGCACAAACTCTTCCGAACTGTTTTGGCTGAGAAGCATGCGGACTACTTTAGTAGTTAATCATTTCCTTAATGGAGAGAGGCATTGGGCCCATTTTTAGAGTGGTATGATTTGACTTTCCAATCGCAGTGCACCATTGATACATGGATTCTGTTTTAACTGCCGTTGTCTCTCTAATCACCTTGGTGTCTGTAGGGTCGTCGTCAGATAGCGACGAAGTGCCGGGGGTTGCCAAGAGCTTCCTGAAGAAGAAACCGGCTGCCGAGGTGGCAGCGCCTCTGCCGGACGCCAGCAAGTTCCTGAAGGCAGCGGCGGTAAGAGGATGAGCAGTCGCTCTATTGCAGTGCGCAGTTATTGGCAAGCACACTCGCTTGAAAATTCTTTTTAAAAAATGAGTGTGACATTTCTCTGTTTTGGCTGAGGGGCTGCCTAATCATAAAGCACTATCATTCTCCCTACCAAGCCCTCTCCCGCTGACAGTCCATCTTTATTGTCCACCATCACTTTAATCTAACTTATGTGTGTAATGACTGCGTACATTGTCTTCAACAGGACAAGGAGGCTTCCAGCAGCAGCAGTGATGAGGATGACGAAGACTGGGACTCGGACACCGTGGAAAGCGGCAATGGTAGTGAAGACGAAGAGAGCAAGAATGCCTCCATGGCCCAAATCTTCCTGAAGAAGTCAGTCCCTTTCCCTGTTCTTTTTACTACAACATCCTTTGTACCTCACGCGTTAGACTCAATCCACAATCATTCTGTCCCATCACTGCCTGTGTAGCTGAACATTGCTCTAATTCTAAACATCCTGCCTCTTTCTTTCATTCAGTAGCTCTCTATGTAAAACTATGCTCTAGAGTAGGGGTCAGCAACAGATGGTATGCGGGCCATATTCAGGCCCGTGATTTCTGTTCTGGGAAGAAATCAGCTGACAACAGAATCTAGTTGCCTACCGCTGCTCTAGAGACTTGTCTCTGACAAGTTTTAGACACTGTCTAATGTATTTACAACACCCCATTCTGTCTCGCCAGGCCTGGTAGTGAGGCAGAGCGACACACCAGCGAGAAGAAAAAGGAGGATAGGAAGAAGAGACACAGGCGGAAGGAGCGGCTGGAGGAAGAGGCCGAGGAAGAGGCCCAAGAGGAGGGTGAAGGCGAATGGGAGAAGGTGAAGGGAGGCGTGCCCCTTGTCAAGGTGGGTGATCAAGTCGTGGCATGACAATACAGAGCATCCTCACTACACTTATCTGTATATATGGTTTGTATTCATTAGGCTCCAAATGTAAGAGAACTGATTGAAACGGAGAGCAACCACTTGGACTTTACCAACAAGAAATGCTAATTTTCATTTTCCATTGCAAAATGTTGTAGTGCATTTTCTGTTGCATGCCCAAATGAACACGACCCAATGGTCCCATAGACTTGGGCCCAGAGCCATAACGCTTCTGAGTAGAAGTGCTGCTAATCTAGGATCAAGTCTATAGATTGTAATGAACCTGATCCTAGATTAGTACTCCTCTGAGACTCTTTTATACAGACCCAAACCTGCCAGAGGATGTGTGCTAATTGCTTCTCCCGACAGGGGAATCTTAAGATGTTTGCCAAGGGAACAGAGATCAACACAACAGTTGTGGTAAAGAAACTCAATGAGATTCTGCAGGCCCGTGGAAAGAAGGGAACAGACAGGTACTACTCATTTGACCTCATTTACATATGCTCTGTCCCAAAATTAGCCCCTAGTCACTTCTCGTTGGCCCTTTGTTGATCTGAAATCCAGGCTGATGGCAACAAGATGGTATCGGTTCTTCCTAAGGCTAGACAACATTTTAGCCTTTCACTGATATAGCACTTTGTCTACAAGGGGACACCCCGTAGGGTTTTGGGGTTTCTTTTGCGACCAGACAAAAAAAAATAAGTTAAAGCCCAAGCCGATATGACACCAACGCCTGAAAAGACCCAAAACTAACCTAACACTGTTCTTACACCCCCTGTTTCTGTCTACCACCACGTCTACTTCTGCTCTGTTCAGAGCTGCCCAGATTGAACTTCTCCACGCTCTGGCCAACATCTCCAACGAGAACAACCTGGGTGAGGGCATCCTGGTCAAGATCAAGTTCAACATCATCGCCTCACTGTACGACTACAACCCCAACCTGGCCGCCTTCATGAAGGTCAGATGCACTTCTGTTAAATGATCATTTGTGAAATGCTTAATTGTTAAATGACTAGTTGCCAAATGCTAAAACCTTCCTGTTTTTAGTCTGCCTCCATGGATGTGTGGCTATGCTAACGGGACAAAGACTTTCCGTTTTCTTATGGGGTTGAGCCTGAGCGACCTTAATTCCGCCACCTCTATGAAAGGATTGCTCATTTGGAGAGAGGGGGGGAAAAAATAAATATCTGAGAATCCTGCAATAATGGCTATTCTATCCCCAATAGTAGTTGGGGGTTAAACGGGTACAACTTGAACTTATTGGACAAGTTCAAGTTGTACTTTGCCCATTTTTAGAAATGTCTTCTCGAAATTTACAGAGGCTTGCAAAAGTATTCACCTCCCTTGGCATTTTCTTGCAATACAACCTGTGATTGAAATAGATTTTTACTTCGATTTCATGTAATGGACATACAAAATTGTCCAAATTGGTGAAGTGAAACAAAAAAAAGAACTTGCTTTAAAAAATGATAAAAACGGAAAAGTGATGGTTGCATATGTATTCACCCCCTTTGCTATGAAGCACCTAAAGATCTGGTGCAACCAATTACCTTCAGTCACAATTAGTTAAAGTCCACCTGTGTGCAATCTAAGTGTCACATGATCTCTGTATATATACACCTGTTCTGAAAGGCCCCTGAGTCTGCAACACCACTAAGGGGCACCACCAAGCAAGTGGCACTATGAATATCAAGGAGCTCTCCAAACAGGTCAGGGACGAAGTTGTGGAGAAGTACAGATCACAGTTGGGTTTTTTTAAATATCAGAAACTTTGAATATCTCACGGAGCACCATTTAAATCCATTATTAAAAAATGGAAAGAATATGCTACCACAACAAACCTGCCAAGAGAGGGCAGCCCACCACAAGTCACGGACCAAGCAAGGATGGCATAAATCAGAGGCAACAAAGAGACCAAAGATGACCCTGAAGTTAGCTGCAAAGCTCCACAGCGGAGATTAGAGTATCTGTCCATAGGACCACTAAGTCGTACACTCCACAGAGCTGGGCTTTACGGAAGAGTGGCCAGAAAAAAAATAAGCAAACATGTTTGGTGTTCGTCAAAAGGCATGTGGAAGACTCCCCAAACATGTGGGTGCAGGTGCTCTGCTCAGGAGAGACTAATATTGAGCTTTTTGGCCATCAAGGAAAACGCTATGTCTGGCGCAAACCCAACCCCTTATCACCCCGAGAACACAGCGTCATGCTGTGGGGAAGTTTTTCCATCGACTGGGAAACTGGTCAGAATTGAAGGAATGATGGATGGCGTTTTAATACAATAAATTATTGAGGGGGAAACCTGTTTGTCTTCCATAGATTTGAGACTGGGACAGAGGTTTACCTTCCAGCAGGACAATGACCTTAAGCATACTGCTAAAGCAACACTCGAGTGGTTTAAGGGGGAAAGATTTAAATGTCTTGGAATGGCCTAGTCAAAGCCCAGACCTCAATCCAATTGAGAATCTGTGGTATGACTTAAAGATTGCTTTACGTCAGCGGAACCCATCCAACTTGAAGGAGCTGGAGCAGTTTCCCTGTGCCAAGTTTATAGACACCCTAAGAGACTTGCAGCTGTAATTGCTGCAAAAGGTGGCTCTACAAAGTATTGACTTTGGGGGGTGAACAGTTGTCATGGCTTTTTGGTGAATAGTTATGCACGCTCAAGTTTTGTCTTGTTTGTTTCTCACAAAAATATTTTGCATCTTCAAAGTGGTAGACATGTTACGTAAAGCAATTGATATAAACCCCTCAAAAATCCATTTTAATTCCAGATTATAATGCAACAAAATAGAAAAAATGCCAAGGGGGGGTGAATACTTTTGCAAGCCACTGTTTTCACCAAGTACATTTACGTTTACAAGGAATTTGTCCTGGCAAAATGGTGCTGACAGCCATAAACTCCCGTGTACAGCCCGGATTCTCCTGTATTTGTCCCTGACCCAATTCCCGCTAATATTCTCCTCATCCCCTTTACCTGTTCCCGCACAACCCCTCTCCCAGGCTGACATGTGGAAGACGTGTCTGGACTGCATTGACGAGCTGCTGGACATCCTCTTTAACAACAACAACATCTTTATCGGCGAGAACATCGCAGAGGACAGCGAGAACCTGGCCGTAACCGACTCTCAGGTAATTCTCAAACTCTTAGTGAATGATTGGTTGATTACATTTCTTAGAGAATTATTGATTGGTTGGTTACATTTATTTGAACTAATCCAAACAAGAAGTTCCCTCACAGGAAAATTAAGCTCTAATATAATTTAAACATAAATAAATACGTACACAATCAAGAACAAGCAGTATGTACGTTAGATAAACCTTTCAAGTATAACAAGCTTTTATTTACTTTTGGCAAGGATAGGCAGTCATGGCAAGAATGACAATACACTCCACGTGATAGGCTACAGTTTTGAAGTAGATTGTCCAACTAAAGTCAGTTTTTCTATCTTCCTCAGCCATTCAGGGTGCGCGGCTGCATTCTGACCTTGGTGGAGAGGATGGATGAGGAATTCACCAAGATCATGCAGAACACTGACCCCCACTCTCAAGGTGAGGCCCATTTTGGATCCACATTCCCCTTTTCACATTATAGAGGTCACTTGTGCGTTTGTCAAAGACAAACTAAATTGATAGAGTAGACGGCAATAAAGTTTCTATGGAAACCTGTACACCACAAATTATTAGGATCACTTTTTTTTTTTTTTTTTACCTATAAACCCCCATACCCATAATTAGTGTGTTTCCTTACCACTGCAGTTTGAGCTGATATTTCACACTCCCTTGCAATAATGATCATTCAATCACTCACTCGATCTCCCCCAGAGTATGTGGACAACCTGAAGGATGAGGGGCGTGTATGCGGCATCATCGACCGCCTGCTGGGCTACCTGGAGACCAAGGGCAGCACGGAGGAGGTGTGCCGTGTTTACCTACGCCGCATCATGCACACCTACTATAAGTTTGACTACAAGGCTCACCGCCGCGCTCTGGGCCTCCAGGGAGAGACCAAGGTAAGGAAATGGACAGAGACCCCAACATAGACATAGAATGACATCCTTGTCATGGGTACATTAAATTTGGCAGCCGGTCCACACATCCTAGAACTCTAATGGTAATGTCTGTTTTAGTAATTCTATTTCTATGGACCCCAAGGCTGCATCTCAATTGTTTAAAATTACTTAATATCTTTCTCGTTTGAAATTTCAGGATAGGAGATGTCAGCAATATGGCAGATACTCACTAGGAATTTGTTCAGAACGTATCTTTTGGGGTTAGAGGTCGACCGAATATTATTCTTCAATTACGTTACCAATTATTGGAGGACCAAAAAAAAAGAAGCTGATACCGATTAATCGTCCGATTTCTTTTATTATTTTTTGTTTTTAAATATATATTTGTATATACATTTGTAATGACAATTACAACAATACTGAATTACAACACTTGAATTTAATATAATACAGAAATAAAATCAATTTAATCTCAAATAAATAATCAATTTGGTTTCAATTTGGTTTCAAAAATGCAAAAACAAAGTGTTGGAGAAGAAAGTAAAAGTGCAATATGTGCCATGTAAAAAAGCTAACGTTTCAGTTCCATGCTCAGAACATGAGAACATGTTGGTGGTTCCTTTTAACATGAGTCTTCAATATTCCCAGGTAAGAAGTTTTAGGTTGTAGTCATTATCGGAGTTATGACGCGTCGACTATTTCTCTATACCATTTGTATTTCATATACCTTTGTCTATTGGATGTTCTTATAGGCACTTTAGTATTGCCAGCCTAATCTTGGGAGTTGATAGGCCTGAAGTCATAAACAGCGCTGTGCTTCAAGCATTGCTAAAAGCTGTTCGCAAATGCAGTAAAGTGATGTTTGAATGAATGCTTACAAGCCTGCTGCAGTCTACCACCGCTCAGACTGCTCTATCAAATCATAGACTTAATTATAATATAAAAAACACACAAATACGAGTCTTAGTTTTCAGATTTGACCATAATATCGACCTATCATTTCGAAAACAAAACATTTATTATTTCATTGAAATATGGCACCGTTCTGTATTTTATCGAACGGGTGGCAACCCTAAGTCTAAATATTGCTGTTACATTGAAGGTTGCAATGTAAATAAAATGTTATTAGTCACATGCTGGATTGCAGGGAGCTTGGCCCCAGTGATGTACTGGGCTGTACGCACTACCCTGATTAGAAATTTGGTCAAACTAATTTAAGTTTCCCTGCATTAAAGTCCCCGGCTACTAGGCTACGCCGCCTCTGGGTGAGCGTTTTCTTGTTTGCTTGTGGCTGAATGCAGCTAATTCAATGCTGTCTTAGTGCCAGCCTCTGACTGCGGTGGTATGTAAACAGATATGGAAAAATACAAAACTCTCTAGGGAGGTAGTGTGGTCTACATTTTATCGTGAGATTCTCTACCTCAGGCGAGCAATAGCTTGAGAATTCCTTAATTATCGTGCACCAGCTGTTATTTACAAAAAGACATAGTCCGCCGCCCTTTGTCTTACCAGATGCCGCTGTTCTATCCTACCAGCCAGTATGTTGATATTGTCATCGTTCAGCCACGACTTACCAGACGCCGCTGTTCTATCCTGCCGGTACAGTGTTTAACCAGCCAGTATGTTGATATTGTCCTCGTTCAGCCACGACTTACCAGACGCCGCTGTTCTATCCTGCCGGTACAGTGTATAACCAGCCAGTATGTTGATATTGTCCTCGTTCAGCCACGACTTACCAGACGCCGCTGTTCTATCCTGCCGGTACAGTGTATAACCAGCCAGTATGTTGATATTGTCGTCGTCCAGCCACGACTCCGTGAAGCATAAGATGTTTGTTTTTAATGTCCCGTTGGTAGTTTAATCTTCGCCATAACTCGTAAATGTTTATTGTCCAGAGATTGCACATTTGCTAGCAGAATGGAAGGAAGTGGGGGTTTATTCGGTCACCTACGAATTCTCAGAAGGCAGCCTGCGCTCCGGCCCCTTTTTCTTCACTCAAATCACGGGGATCTGGGCCTGTTCCTGAAAAGGCAGTATATTGTACGCGTCCGACTCGTTAACCTAGTAATATCATCAACCATGTGTAGTTAACTAGTGATTATGTGAAGATAGTTTTTTAAAAGTTTAATGCTAGCTGGCAGCTTACCTTGGCTCCTTGCAGCCACAAATTATTTTTGATGCTGCACTCGCGTAACAGGTGGTCAGCCTGCCACAGTCTCCTTGTGGATTGCAATGTAATTGGCGTCCAAAAAGGCAGATTACCAATTTTGGTGTGAAATTGAAATCGGCCATAATTAATCGGCTGACCTCTGAGGGCCCCCTAAATAGTCAATGGAATGCTTTTCATGACTACGAAGTGTTAGTTGTATACAAAATAATTCTTATCCATGAGCTAATGTCCTAACCCAACCTTGTACTCACTTCCCATTGAGTTATCACTCTATCCCTCTACATTTCTCCTCCCTAGTCTGAGCAGGATGCGGAGGAGAGCGAGGGTGAGGACAGCGCCTTCATCATGGACCGCCTGTGCAAGTTCATCTACGCCAAGGACCGCACGGACCGCATCCGCACGTGCGCCATCCTGTGCCACATTTACCACCACGCGCTACACTCGCGTTGGTACCAGGCCCGTGACCTGATGCTCATGAGCCACCTGCAGGATAATATTCAGCACGCCGACCCACCCGTACAGGTATGAACACGTGAGTGTGGGGGCACACAACACCGGCACCCAGGATGTCAAGCTGTTCACACAATTCATTTACTTGCATATTTTCGGATGTTAGTATATCAAAAATATGTATGTTTTATCATTGGAATGTGCTACAAAACGAGGCAAGGATGCACTTTAGGACCATGCGGCTGTGTCTGAGCGGTCGGGTCGACTGGAGTGTTTATCCGACTGGATAAATGTTTTTATAAAATAATGTCTCCCCCCCACCTCTAAAACCAAAGTTGCACCTCTGCTAATATCACATACGCTTTACTCTATTTGGGGCTTATTCACCATCTAAGGAAGTGGAAATTCAACTCATTATCTAGATCACTAAATATAATAAACTGCTTGTTAGATTAATTACAACTAACAGTACATTTAATGTCCTAAACTTTGCCATGTACTACTCAATGATATCTATATAGGCCTATGCAATCATCAGAAAAGGCCGATACGCGCTTTGCCCGATCCGAATCTAAGATCCATACCAGTTTATTTGTTCTAAAAACGGTGCTAAAACACTACTTATAGTTGAGAAAATAAACAAACACATGTAGGTATTGTTGGTGTCTCATACAGGAGAGGGAGTGCAAAACAACGACGCTGGACAGAGTGGAATCAGGTGTAGCAAAAGGGCAGTTTATTTAAAGTCAGAGATATCTTGTCCTACAGCGTGCACGGACCTAAGCCATATTACTCTGAGGAGTCAGCTAAATTAGGCTGCCCAGCCAGAGTTTACAGCAGAATGTATACACAGAATAATGTAGGTGGAGTCTCGTCGTGTTGGTCTTCTGACTGGTCCTGAAGAGTTGGAGGCGGGCCTGCTCTAGCCAGAGCAGGGGCCCCATTGGTGCACAGCAGTAGGGGGGGTGGAGTGTGAGTGTACAGTGCTCATGAGATGTTTGTGTGTCAAGGAAGCGTGAATATAGGGACTGGCAATGTCTGCTTTAGGCTCAGGTGTTTCCTGTCTCTGCAGGAGTGCATGCAAGGGTCAATGTCAGTGAGATAGTTTGGCACTCTAAGCTCGTTAGTGTTGCAGGATTCTTTGTAGTTTACAGGGGAGTATATTTGCGTGATGGCAGCTGCGTGTCCTTCGGATAATCATGTTATTGCACGTAGGCTCTAAACTTGACTGAGGACACTGGGCCCAGAGTTATCTGAGGACATCCGGTTTAACCAGAGCATTGGCCTGCTAGTAATGCTTGATATTAGATTATTTATATAACAGTATTACAACAGTAGTTGCTTTCAAAACCGTTCTTTCTCGCGATTGAATTTTGAATTGCTGCGCAATCGGAACACATTTTCTTTCTCTACGCGAAGTGCTCAGGGGAGGGAGTGAGTCGCTCCTGCCAGCGAAACAGGGGCAGGGCAGACACTTTAATTGCAGGGATCAGGATAAGCCTGCTTGACCAAATCAAGCTTTTATCCTCCCCAAAAACAGAAAGCCTTGTAAAGTGATCAACTAGAATTTGCAGCTCGTACCGATGTGACCAAGAAAACATTGAACTTGCACAACCAAGTCGGTCTCAAAAATCAACTAAATTATTGCACTGTGGGGCCCTGCACATAAACTGTGTACACCCACCCACACAGACTGATAGACCTCTGTGTGTGACCATGTCTCCCCCTCCAGATCCTGTACAACAGGACCATGGTGCAGCTGGGGATCTGTGCCTTCCGCCAGGGCATGATCAAGGACGCCCACAATGCCCTGCTGGACATCCAGTCGAGTGGCCGTGCCAAGGAACTGCTGGGCCAGGGCCTACTCATGAGGAACATGCAGGAGAGGAATGCAGAACAGGAGAAGATCGAGAAGAGGCGACAGGTAAGCTACGGCTAGGCTAAGCTTAACTCAGTGGAAGAAACCACTGGTAGACTAAGGCTAGGATAGGTTGAAGCCAGCAAGCAGAACAGTAGAGGATTGTAAATACACTACAGTTAGCCTAGGCTAGTCAAATGCAGAACAGAAGAGACGAGCGGTAGGCTAGGCTAAACCCAGCAGAACAGTTGACAGGTAGGCTACGCTAAACCAAATCAAGCAAAAGACAACGCAGGTATGCTAGGCAAGGATAAACCCAGCCGAGCAGGAAACGATTGGTCTACCAGTCGTCTCGTATCACTCTCGGCTAAACAGACAGGTAGGCTAGGTTAAACATGGGGCTAGGTAAAACCCGACCGAGTAGGTTCCCAGCTGTAAAGCCTTTGTCTGGAAAGATTAAATAAAGATTTTCAGGATGATATACTGGAGCCTGTTTTGAATATTTTACAGTATTGCACTGATACACTACACTGACTGGGGTTGGTTTACGACGTGACGTTGTTGTCCATCTTGTTCCAGGTGCCCTTCCACATGCACATCAACCTGGAGCTGCTGGAGTGCGTGTACCTGGTGTCTGCCATGCTGCTGGAGATCCCCTACATGGCAGCCCATGAGTTTGATGCCCGCCGCAGGATGATCAGCAAGCAGTTCCACCACCAGCTGAGGGTGGGCGAGAGGCAGCCCCTTCTCGGTACGTACAGTAGACTGTGGTGACGAAGCAGGGTTGTGTTCATTAGGCACCAAATGGAAGAAAACAGACTGAAATGGACAGGGACTGCCTGGACCTTTCCAAAAAGACACTCATTTTGGTTTTAGAACGTTTTCCGTTGCGTGCCGTAATGAACACCGCCGAGTTTAGGACCAAAGGGTGGGTGGGGACAAGTAACTCATGCCTCAAAGAGACACAGGACTTAAGATGGGCAAAAAGGGCTGTTTTATTCTGATTGGCCTCAAATATCCAGTAATCCTGAGATGTCAACACAATGACTATTTAGAGATGTTGTGATGACCGTATTACCGCCACAGGCAGTCATGACCGCAGGTAAATTTCACATGACCGTTGAGTGGCCATGTAATCTCCTCTTATGCACTCTGGACATGCGTGGGTAACGACCTGGTACTCTGTGCTCTATTGTCCCTTTAACTTCTTATGGCTGCCATCCCATTAACGGGATAATTGTCATCAACAACCGCTGAATTGCATAGCGCCACATTCAAATAATATTACTAAAAATATTTATATTCATGAAATCACAAGTGCAGTATAGCAAAACACAGTTTAGCCCTTTGTTAATCCACCTGTCGTGTCAGATTTTGAAAATATGCTTTACAGCGAAAGCAATCCAATAGTTTGTAAGTTTATCAATCGCTCGACAAAACATTATGTACACCTAGCATCAAGTAGCTTGGTCACGAAAATCAGAAAAGCAATTAAATTAATAGTTTACCTTTGGTCTTCGGATGTTTTCACTCACGAGACTCCCAGTTACACAAATGTTCCTTTTGTTCCATAAAGATTATTTTATATCCAAAATACCTCCATTTGTTTGGCGCGTTATGTTCAGAAATCCACAGGAAAGAGCGATCACGACAACGCAGACAAATTCCAAATAGTATCCGTAATGTGAACAGAAACATGTCAAACGATTTTTTATAATCAAAATCCTCAGGTTGTTTTTAAAATATATAATCAATAATATATCAACCGCAACTGTCTTTTTCAGTCGGAGAGGGAAAGGCAATGGCTACCCAAACTCTGTTGCACCAAGCAAAACGCTGCTGGCACCCGGCCATACAATGACGCAATGTTATCTTTCTCCCTCATTTTTCAAAATAAAAGCCTGTCTAAAGACTGACACCTTGAAGTGATAGGAAAATGAATCTGGTTGATATCCCTTTAAATGGAGCAAAGGCAGGCTATGGAACATGGAGTTTTCAAAATAGAAGCCACTTCCTGGTTTGATTTTCCTCAGGGTTTCGCCTGCAATATCAGTTCTGTTATACTCACAGACAATATTTAGATGACGTGTTTTGTCTCTTGCCCCTGTTCCTGACCATTTAATAATGGGCCATTCTAAATCATACATTTGACATATTAGTAAAAACCAGATTAAACTGAGAATAGTCTGATGGGTGAACATATGATCACTTGATGAGAGAACAGCGTGTGTAGCACGGAACAGAGCATAACCTTTTTTTGCACAATTCATAACTCATTTAACCAAATAACTCAATCTGACGTATAGAACCTCAAATGATCACTTTTACGCTCAACATGGGCACTTCATATGCACACTCGCTCCGGACTGGGAAAAATACATGTTGTATTTTATTCCGCTAAGTTCAATTATAAAATTCGAACTATTAAAGCATATAGAATAAAATGATGTCAGCTTATACAATTTTAAAAGCATTACAATACATTCACAGATTTCACAACATGCTGTGTGCCCTAAGGCCCCTACTCCACCACTACCACATATCTACAGTACTAAGTCCGTGTGTGTGTGTGTGTGTGTGTGTGTGTGTATACATGTGTCTGTGCCAATGTTTGTTACTTCACAGTCCCCGCTGTTCCATAAGGTGTTTTAAAATGTAATTTTACTGCTTGCGTCAGTTACTTGATGTGGAATAGAGTTCCATGTAGTCCTGGTTCTATGTTTTACTGTGTTGACATGCTCAGGAATTAAATGAGTTAATAAACCAATAAAAATGCGTTCTAAACCTCTCTGCCAATAACTAGTTTTCGGTTTTCCCCTCCCCACTCAGACCGCTCTCTCTGACAATTCTTGCTTGAGAAATTACTATTTTTCTAAGCTTTTGTTCTCCATCTTTTTTGACCATTGTAATAGAAACAGAATCTCAGTGAAGTATTTAATCGTTAACCAGAAATGATTTGATATTGAGATAAAAACGGCTGCATTAACTTAAAGGTCTAAGATTGTATTGGTACTTGTCTGTATTAGCTGTACAGGCACAAAAATGGACATACAGACACTAAACAAATCCGTCCCTTTCCGTGCATCCTCCAGGACCCCCAGAGAGCATGCGCGAGCACGTGGTGGCGGCCAGCAAGTCCATGAAGATGGGCGACTGGCGCACCTGCCACTCGTTCATCATCAACGAGAAGATGAACAGCAAGGTGTGGGATCTGTTCCCTGAGACGCAGTGTGTACGAGAGATGCTCGTCCGGTGAGTTTTCTGAAATAAGGTCTGCATCAACACCCCTCTTGTTCAACTCTCCCTTGTTTGATCAGAGGTCAGTATCAACCAATCGTGGCCTGGAATGGTTTTAATAAAATTAATTCAATCAAGATCGTCAAATAGCTAATTAAACACTACCTTTTTAGTAGCTTTCTTTAGACAAAATAAGTTTTACACTATTACTCACAGTGACTGCTTATTTCATGACTAAACGACCGTTTCGGCAGCCCGTCCTTCAGAGGTAACATTCCTGTAACGTTTCCTGGTGGTTTGTGGTTGCAGGAAGATCCAGGAGGAGTCTCTGAGGACGTACCTGTTCACCTACAGCAGCGTTTATGACTCCATCAGGTAATAACTTTTCAAACGGTCAGAGGTGGTTTCCCAGTTACAGATTACACCTAGTCTTGGACTAAAAAGCACATTTAGTGGAGATTCTTAATTACTGTAGCCTGGTCCCCAACTGTTTGTGTTGTGTAGCCGACAGCGATGACCATGGAGATTACTATAGACTTAGTGTTTCCAACGTAGCCAGCCTTCCAAAATCCCATCTCTTTCACTTGACTATTAAGTCAGGCCAATTTCACATTTCACAGACAGTGATTTAGGGCTGTAATCTAGCTCACTACGGTAAAACAGCCCGTTCCTCATCGGACAGTCACGGCTCCATGTGCGCCCCACACACACCCGTTCTGCCCCTCTACCAGAAAGGAGTATCAGAGAAGGTCTTTCTATTGCCTTCACTTAGCTTCTCCCCAGACTTTCAACATTCTTTCCTCATGATTTGTCTAGTTGGATTCGATTTCGTGCTATAGCCCAACTGTCGTTTTTAGAAGCGTTTTTGTATAAAACTATTTTAATTTAAGGGGGGGCAGCAACAGGGTCGATTTAGCATTGTGCATCACAATGTTTAATGGGTACATAACCACAATAGGACAATTGTTAAACGGTGATGTCAACCATCTCCTTCGGAGTAGTCATGCTTAGGTTACTTCCCCAGGCTTTCACACTAATGTGAGTAGCCTGGGATTCCAAGGCTACCATTGGTTTTACAGCACAAAATGGGACCAGGCTACATCTACTGTGCCTCATCATATAATTGTCTTACCTGGTTAAAGAATGGATAAATAAAATTCAGACATTTCTTCTCCCCCCCCCCCCCCCCCCCCCCCTCTTTGTGTCTCAGTATGGAGACACTGAATGAAATGTTTGAGCTGGAGCTGCCCACAGTGCACAGCATCATCAGCAAGATGATCATCAATGAGGAGCTCATGGTAAAACCCGCGGCATCAATGGTCTCAAAGGGCTGTGTGTAGATCGTACAACCCCACAGATTTAATGAAGCTAGATGATGTCTGTGTCTGAATGGCTTTCTCCTGTGTGTATCATGTCTCCCCTCACACAGGCGTCCCTGGACCAGCCCACCCAGACTGTGGTGATGCATCGCACAGAGCCCACCTCCCTGCAAAACATGGCCCTGCAGCTGGCTGAGAAGCTGGGCGGCCTGGTCGAGAACAATGAGCGCATCTTTGACCTCAAGCAGGGCGTGTATGGTGGCTACTTCAACAGAGGTTAGTGGGGCTGCCCCATAGAATACATGCAGACCTGCCAAACTGCACGCATTTTGCCGATCATCCACACATTTTGAGTCCAACGTACACCGGTATGAAAAACTACCTCCACTAGAAGCCTATTTTTGCATATTTTATCATGTTGTTTTTGACTGAACTATCTGAAGTTGAAGCCAATCAGAGGTCTTGGCCAATCAGAGGACTTGGGCATCTCTAGCGCTCCAACCCGCACCCGTAGTTGTAGTGGTTTCCTCTCAAGCTTGGATGGTAGCACTCCACTTCGTCTGTTGATACCACTGTTAAGGGGGGAAAAGGGTAGGACAAATGGAGAACGAACTGTTTGCCAAATACATGTTCCAAAATTGTATGTGTTAGTCAAGCACACATCCACTATTTCGTAGTTGTGTCACAGGTACTAGCAGACTGGTGATGGTTACACGCTCACAGATACTAGCAGACTGGTGATGGTTACACGGTCACAGATACTAGCAGACTGGTGATTATTACACGGTCACAGATACTGGCAGACTGGTGATGATTACACGGTCACAGATACTGGTGATTATTACACGGTCACAGATACTGGCAGACTGGTGATTATTACACGGTCACAGATACTGGTGATTATTACACGGTCACAGATACTGGCAGACTGGTGATTATTACGCGGTCACAGATACTGGCAGACTGGTGATTATTACACGGTCACAGATACTGGCAGACTGGTGATTATTACACGGTCACAGATACTGGCAGACTGGTGATTATTACACGGTCACAGATACTGGCAGACTGGTGACTATTACACGGTCACAGATACTAGCAAACTGGTGATTATTACACGGTCACAGATACTGGTGATTATTACACGGTCACAGATACTTGCAGACTGGTGACTATTACACGGTCACAGATACTTGCAGACTGGTGATTATTACACGGTCACAGATACTAGCAGACTGGTGATTACACGCTCACAGATACTGGCAGACTGGTGATGATTACACGCTCACAGATACTGGCAGACTGGTGATGGTTACACGGTCACAGATACTGGTGATTATTACACGGTCACAGATACTAGCAGACTGGTGATTACACGCTCACAGATACTAGCGGACTGGTGATTACACGCTCACAGATACTGGCAGACTGGTGATTATTACACGGTCACAGATACTGGCAGACTGGTGATTGTTACACAGTCACAGATACTGGCAGACTGGTGATGATTACACGGTCACAGATACTGGCAGACTGGTGATTGTTACACGGTCACAGATACTGGCAGACTGGTGATGATTACACGGTCACATATACTGGCAGACTGGTGATTATTACACGGCCACAGATACTAGCAGACTGGTGACTATTACACGGTCACAGATACTGGTGATTATTACACGGTCACAGATACTGGCAGACTGGTGATGATTACACGGTCACAGATACTGGCAGACTGGTGATTATTACACGGTCACAGATACTGGCAGACTGGTGATTATTATACTGGCAGACTGGTGATTATTACACACTAGGTCACGGTCACAGATACTGGCAGACTGGTGATGGTTACACGGTCACAGATACTGGCAGACTGGTGATGGTTACACGGTCACAGATACTGGTGATTATTACACGGTCACAGATACCGGCAGACTGGTGATTATTACACGCTCACAGATACTAGCAGACTGGTGATTACACGGTCACAGATACTGGCAGACTGGTGATTATTACACCTAAGGTACCTCAAGTAACACTGGCTGTAAGTGATTTGTTGGGTCCTGTATGTGTGTGTCTGTTACAGATCAGAAAGGTGGCTACCAGCAGAAGCAGGGTGGTTACAACAGAGGTAAGTGCCAATCTTGAACAAACAGGGCGTCTGCCGTAGACCCTTAGGGAGTGTTTCCGTACCACTGACCACAATATTATCCTTAGCCAACCTGCATGTTTCTTACAGTAGATGCATCGCAGGAAGCCGCTGTCCTGAATGTTTAAATTATCCCCACCCCAATATTGAAAGTTAATTATGATGCATGATTTATTGAATATGTTAAGATGTTTGAGTGTGTCGCCTATTTCACAGTACTGGGCCCGGCCAAGCTGTATTGCGATGGCCTGGTTACACATCCACTATAAATCCTGGAACGGTGCTGGAGAGAATGTGAAAATAAAATATTAAGCTAGCACAATACAAGTATGGCTGGCACGATAGTGTGAAAGACATTGGTGTGCATGTGCGCCTGGAGGCATGTTTCGTGTGAACAATAAAATATACCTACAGTGCATTCAGAAAGTATTCAGACCCCTTCCCTTTGTTATATTACAGCCTTATTCTAAAATGCATTCAATATTTTTCTCCCCTTGTCAATCTACACACTAGAACCCCATAATGACCAAGCGAAAAACAGTTTTTTTTTTTTTTTTTTTGAAATATGTTCAAAAAATAAACAGAAATACAATATTTACCTAAGTATTCAGAACCTTTGCTATGAGCCGCCAAATTCAGTATCCTGTTTCCAATGATCATCTTTGATGTTTTTACATCTTGATTGGAGTCCACCTGGTGGTAAATTCAATAGATTGGACATGATCCAGGCTGTATCACATCCGGCCGTGATTGGGGGTCCCATAGGGAGGCCCACAATTGGCCCCGTGTTGTCCAGGTTTGGCCGGGGTAGGCCGTCATTGGAAATAAGAATTTGTTCTTAATGGACTTTCCTAGTTAAATATAGGTTCAATAAACAACAATACAAATTTGGAAAGGCACACACCTGTCTAAGGTCCCACTGAACTCCAAGACAGGATTGTGTCAAGGCACAGATCTGGAGAAGGGTACTAAAACATTTCTGCAGCATTGAAGAACACAGTGGCCTCCATCATTCTTAAAGGAAGACGTTTGGAACCACCCAGACTCTTCCTAGAGCTGGCTGCCCGGCTTCCCAGCCAAACTGAGCAATCAGGGGAGAAGGGCCTTGGTCAGGGAGGTGGCCAAGAACCCGGTGGTCACTGACAGAGCTCCAGAGTTCCTCTGTGGAGATGGGAGAACCTTCCAGAAGGACAAACATCTCTGCAGCACTCCACCAATTGGGCATTTTATGGTACAGTGGCCAGACAGAAGCCACTCCTCAGTAAAAGGCACATGACAGCCCGCTTGGAGTTTGCCAAAATGCACCTAAAGACTCTCAGACCATGAGAAACAAGATTATCTGTTTCTGATGAAACCAAGATTGAACTCTTTGGCCTGAATGCCAAGCGTCTAGAGGATACCTGGCCCCATCCCTACGGTGAAGCATGGTGGTGGCAGCATCATGCTGTGGGGATGCTTTTCAGCGGCAGGGACTGGGAGATCCTTGATGGGAACTTGCTCAGTGCCTCAGACTGTGGTGAAGCACACTGCCAAGACAATGCAGGTGTTACGGTTCTCTTGTGGTGAAGGAGAGTCGGACCAAAATGCAGCGTGTAGATTGCGATCCATGTTTAATCAAACAAACGTAAACACGAATCAATACAAAACACTACAAAACAATAAACGTAACGAAAACCGAAACAGCCTATACTTGTGTCAACTAACACAGCGACAGGAACAAAGACACTAAGGACAATCACCCACGACAAACTCAAAGAATATGGCTGCCTAAATATGGTTCCCAATCAGAGACAACGATAAACACCTGCCTCTGATTGAGAACCACTCCAGACAGCCATAGACTTTGCTAGATCACCCCACTAGCTACAATCCCAATATATACACACCAAAACCCCAAGACAAAACACACCACAATACAAAAACCCCATGCCACACCCTGGCCTGACCCAATACATGAAGATAAACACAAAATACTTTGACCAGGGCGTGACAGCAGGAGTGGCTTCGGGACAAGTCTATGTCCTTGAGTGGACTGAGCCTGGACTTGAACCCGATCGACCATCTCTGGAGAGACCTGAAAATAGCTGTGCCTGAAAGAGCTTGAGGATCTGCAGAGAAGAACGGGAGAAACTCCCCAAATACAGGTGTGCCAAGCTTGTCGCGTCATACCCAAGACTTGAGGCTGCAATCACTGCCAAAGGTGCTTCAAAAAGCACTGAGTAAAGGGTCTGAATACTTATCTAAATATGATATTTCAGTTTCTGCAATGTCATTATGATATTGTGTGTAGATTCAAATAAAATAAATAATTTAAAATAAGGCTGTAATGTAACACTCTGGGAGAAGTCAAGGGGTCTGAATACTTTCTTAAGGCACTGTATATTTTGTATGATTATTTTTTATTGTTTGTCTACGCCCACGCTCATTGCATGCCACAGCTGTGTGTTTTCTAAACTGTTTTCACTGTACGGTTTCAGACCAGAGAGGCAGTTACCAACAGAAGCAAGGCGGTTACAACCGAGGTGTTTGAAATAACTGATTGAAATGCATGATTGTCGGAATATTATGAGAGCGACTGTGTATTTGTCTTATTTCAGTGTATATGTGAGTGAGAAACAAATAGTATATGAATGTAGTCAAATGTTGTTTTTTTATCCCCTTTGTGTGTGTATGCCCAACATGTGTCACAGCTGTGTCTAAACTGTTGTGTGTTTTCAGATGGTCAGAGAGGCAGCTACCAACCGAAGCAGGGAGGTTACAACAGAGGTGCTTATGTCCCAATTTATACCTCCTTTATTTTCTAATGGAAGTCTTTTTAAAAGGGGGGGGGGGGGAATCCTGCTATTTTTAAATTCACTATCAGTGAGCTGCAGTCCCCTCTATGAATGATCAGACATCAGGATTTCACACCAGGTGGCGGCAACAACTATCTTTTTAACGTCTACATTTTAACGTGTAATATTTCCATGTACACCATCACAATAATATGCGTTGGTTGTCTTTAGGCAGCTCTTCAGAAACATTAGGATGTCATAAGTTAGAATTTCTAACACAATGTATTCATTACTGTACTGTGTAATTGTTTTTTTTTTGTGTTTAATACATTTCAGCTTTGGATTGCTCTCGCTAAAACTATGAAACATGTAATTGAACCAAATAACGGCTTCTCGCCATGAGATTATTATATATATATTTTACCTAAACCTGCATGCAAGGTCTAGTGACAAACACCTAAAGAACACACACGTATAGACATTATAAAGGAAAATATATGTAGTTCTAAAAGTGCACAAGTAAGTTGTGAATGATATTGGCCACATTGAATTGTGGATTCGCTCGTGCTTACAGTTTCTGGTTGGTTTCAGATGGAGGCGGTTACCAACAGAGGGGCGGTTACAACCGAGGTGCTTATCGACCATTTTATACCACCTTTATTTTCTTATCACTTTCTTCTGTTTATTCTAAAAGCCACCTTCATTCAGTGAGCGGCTCTCCCCTTTTTCTCTCATTCCGCTATGCCCGAGTCTTGGCACTATTACCAGTAGTCTAGAACCTATGGGATTTCATGCCTATAGAATAAAAATGTCAAAATCAACCATTTTTAAGTGTACTAATTCCATTTAATTATATACCATCTTAAAAATAAACAATGCATTGGCTATGTTTAGGTAGGTCTAAAGAAACTGGTATTTCAGACCTATTAACTTTATTTTTCTTTTGGAAAAAATGTATTTTATTTGTGGATTGCATGAGCTAAATCTCTGAAACAGAGTTAACATGTATTTGAACCCAGTAAGAACTTATTTTTATGAGAAGGAAGAAAAAGTACCTTAACCCTGCATGGAAATAAAAACAACTAACCAATGCATAAGCACCAATGCAAAAAAAGTCATTTGTTGGTTATACTGGACATGCCTCACACATGTTTACCATTTCTGGTTGGTTTCAGATGGAGGCAGTTACCAACAGAGGGGCGGTTACAACCGAGGTGCTTATGAATTTATGCCACCTTTATCCTAGAAATGTCCAGATTTTACTTGAGCTATTTGTTAAAGCCACAGTCTGTGACCTGTAGTCCCTTGTCATCCTCCCTCCATGCCTGAGCCTTTTGGCTACTCTAATCCCCCCCAAAACACACACACACCATTCTCTCTTGCAGTCTTTCACTTCTGTTCTTCGCACAACTTGTTAGCATTAGCCCACATATATTGTGATATGTCTTGTCAGCTCATTTTGTCTGGCCATTTTAGTGTCACTGTTCTGTTCACATTTTCCTAATTTAATCTCTGAATCGTTATTTTTCGTCTCCATCTCTGGTCCACAGACGGAAACAGAGGAGGTGGTGGTGGCTACCAGGGCCAGAACAGGGGGGGCTACCAGGGAGGCGGGGGCTACCAGGGAGGCGGGGGCTACCAGGGAGGCGGGGGCTACCAGGGAGGCGGGGGCTACCAGGGAGGCTACAGGGGGGGCTACAAAGGGGGCTACCAGAACCAGGATAGGAGAGACTACTGAGCCAGAGGAACCTGGTTTAACAGAGCCAGCCAGTCTTCATTCCAAACATCATCTTGGGTTATTTCACTTGACATTGCACCTCTACTACACTATTCTCCCTTTGTACCACATTAATCAACTTTCCCAGCTTGAAAACTGTCAGCTTCCGTATCTTTGAATACTTTGTAGTGTAATATCATTATTGACTACTCTTTGTCGAGTGAATGGTTTTTCGACTGAGTTTTGAATAGTTGTGTATTAACAAGATTACTGCATTTGCCGTGTGACAGGTTTTCTTTTGGCAGTGTAGTCGGGGCAGATGTCAAGTGACGTTTTTTCAGTTGTAACCTGCAAAATAAACATTATTGAATGAATACACGCTTTGACTGATTCTTTATGACCATTGTAACATCAAAAACATTGTCAAGTAATGGTAACTACTACAGCATCTAGTGTATGTACACACACACACACACATTGTCAAGTAATGGTAACTACTACAGCATCTAGTGTATGTACACACACACACACATTGTCAAGTAATGGTAACTACTACAGCATCTAGTGTATGTACACACACACATTGTCAAGTAATGGTAACTACTACAGCATCTAGTGTATGTACACACACACACTGTCAAGTAATGGCAACTACTACAGCATCTAGTGTATGTACACACACACACTGTCAAGTAATGGTAACTACTACAGCATCTAGTGTATGTACACACACACACTGTCAAGTAATGGCAACTACTACAGCATCTAGTGTATGTACACACAAACACATTGTCAAGTAATGGTAACTACTACAGCATCTAGTGTATGTACACACACTGTCAAGTAATGGTAACTACTACAGCATCTAGTGTATGTACACACACACACACACACATTGTCAAGTAATGGTAACTACTACAGCATCTAGTGTATGTACACACACTGTCAAGTAATGGTAACTACTACAGCATCTAGTGTATGTACACACACACACACACACTGTCAAGTAATGGTAACTACTACAGCATCTAGTGTATGTATACACACACTGTCAAGTAATGGTAACTACTACAGCATCTAGTGTATGTATACACATTGTCAAGTAATGGTAACTACTACAGCATCTAGTGTATGTATACACACACACACACTGTCAAGTAATGGTAACTACTACAGCATCTAGTGTATGTATACACACACACTGTCAAGTAATGGTAACTACTACAGCATCTAGTGTATGTATACACACACACTGTCAAGTAATGGTAACTACTACAGCATCTAGTGTATGTATACACACACACTGTCAAGTAATGGTAACTACTACAGCATCTAGTGTATGTATACACACACTGTCAAGTAATGGTAACTACTACAGCATCTAGTGTATGTACACACACACTGTCAAGTAATTGTAACTACTACAGCATCTAGTGTATGTATACACACACAAACACACTGTCAAGTAATGGTAACTACTACAGCATCTAGTGTATGTACACACACACATTGTCAAGTAATGGTAACTACTACAGCATCTAGTGTATGTATACACACACACACTTTGTCAAGTAATGGTAACTACTACAGCATCTAGTGTATGTACACACAAACACACTGTCAAGTAATGGTTACTACAGCATCTAGTGTATGTACACACACACACTGTCAAGTAATGGTAACTACTACAGCATCTAGTGTATGTACACACACACACACACACACACATTGTCAAGTAATGGTAACTACTCCAGCATCTAGTGTATGTACACACACACACATTGTCAAGTAATGGTAACTACTACAGCATCTAGTGTATGTACACACACACACACATTGTCAAGTAATGGTAACTACTACAGCATCTAGTGTATGTACACACACACACTGTCAAGTAATGGTAACTACTACAGCATCTAATGTATGTACACACACACATTGTCAAGTAATGGTAACTACTACAGCATCTAGTGTATGTACACACACACACACACACATTGTCAAGTAATGGTAACTACTACAGCATCTAGTGTATGTACACACACACACATTGTCAAGTAATGATAACTACTACAGCATCTAGTGTATGTATACACACACACACACACTTTGTCAAGTAATGGTAACTACTACAGCATCTAGTGTATGTACACACACACACACACATTGTCAAGTAATGGTAACTACTACAGCATCTAGTGTATGTACACACACACACACATTGTCAAGTAATGGTAACTACTACAGCATCTAGTGTATGTACACACACACACACATTGTCAAGTAATGGTAACTACTACAGCATCTAGTGTATGTACACACACACACTGTCAAGTAATGGCAACTACTACAGCATCTAGTGTATGTACACACAAACACATTGTCAAGTAATGGTAACTACTACAGCATCTAGTGTATGTACACACACTGTCAAGTAATGGTAACTACTACAGCATCTAGTGTATGTACACACACACACACACATTGTCAAGTAATGGTAACTACTACAGCATCTAGTGTATGTACACACACTGTCAAGTAATGGTAACTACTACAGCATCTAGTGTATGTACACACACAAACATTGTCAAGTAATGGTAACTACTACAGCATCTAGTGTATGTATACACACACTGTCAAGTAATGGTAACTACTACAGCATCTAGTGTATGTATACACACACACTGTCAAGTAATGGTAACTACTACAGCATCTAGTGTATGTATACACATTGTCAAGTAATGGTAACTACTACAGCATCTAGTGTATGTATACACACACACACTGTCAAGTAATGGTAACTACTACAGCATCTAGTGTATGTATACACACACACTGTCAAGTAATGGTAACTACTACAGCATCTAGTGTATGTATACACACACACTGTCAAGTAATGGTAACTACTACAGCATCTAGTGTATGTACACACACACTGTCAAGTAATTGTAACTACTACAGCATCTAGTGTATGTATACACACACACTGTCAAGTAATGGTAACTACTACAGCATCTAGTGTATGTACACAAACACACTGTCAAGTAATGGTAACTACTACAGCATCTAGTGTATGTACACACACACAAACACATTGTCAAGTAATGGTAACTGCTACAGCATCTAGTGTATGTACACACACACAAACACATTGTCAAGTAATGGTAACTACTACAGCATCTAGTGTATGTATACACACACACACTTTGTCAAGTAATGGTAACTACTACAGCATCTAGTGTATGTACACACAAACACACTGTCAAGTAATGGTAACTACTACAGCATCTAGTGTATGTACACACACACACTGTCAAGTAATGGTAACTACTACAGCATCTAATGTATGTACACACACACATTGTCAAGTAATGGTAACTACTACAGCATCTAGTGTATGTACACACACACACACACACACATTGTCAAGTAATGGTAACTACTACAGCATCTAGTGTATGTACACACACACACTGTCAAGTAATGGTAACTACTACAGCATCTAATGTATGTACACACACATTGTCAAGTAATGGTAACTACTACAGCATCTAGTGTATGTACACACACACACACACACATTGTCAAGTAATGGTAACTACTACAGCATCTAGTGTATGTACACACACACACATTGTCAAGTAATGATAACTACTACAGCATCTAGTGTATGTATACACACACACACTTTGTCAAGTAATGGTAACTACTACAGCATCTAGTGTATGTACACACACACACACATTGTCAAGTAATGGTAACTACTACAGCATCTAGTGTATGTATACACACACACACTTTGTCAAGTAATGGTAACTACTACAGCATCTAGTGTATGTACACACACACATTGTCAAGTAATGGTAACTACTACAGCATCGAGTGTATGTACACACACAAACACATTGTCAAGTAATGGTAACTACTACAGCATCTAGTGTATGTACACACACACACACACATTGTCAAGTAATGGTAACTACTACAGCATCTAGTGTATGTACACACACACACACATTGTCAAGTAATGGTAACTACTACAGCATCTAGTGTATGTACACACAAACACATTGTCAAGTAATGGTAACTACTACAGCATCTAGTGTATGTACACACACTGTCAAGTAATGGTAACTACTACAGCATCTAGTGTATGTACACACACACACACACATTGTCAAGTAATGGTAACTACTACAGCATCTAGTGTATGTACACACACTGTCAAGTAATGGTAACTACTACAGCATCTAGTGTATGTACACACACAAACATTGTCAAGTAATGGTAACTACTACAGCATCTAGTGTATGTATACACACACTGTCAGGTAATGGTAACTACTACAGCATCTAGTGTATGTATACACACACACTGTCAAGTAATGGTAACTACTACAGCATCTAGTGTATGTATACACATTGTCAAGTAATGGTAACTACTACAGCATCTAGTGTATGTATACACACACACTGTCAAGTAATGGTAACTACTACAGCATCTAGTGTATGTATACACACACACTGTCAAGTAATGGTAACTACTACAGCATCTAGTGTATGTACACACACACTGTCAAGTAATTGTAACTACTACAGCATCTAGTGTATGTACACACACAAACACACTGTCAAGTAATGGTAACTACTACAGCATCTAGTGTATGTACACACACACAAACACATTGTCAAGTAATGGTAACTGCTACAGCATCTAGTGTATGTACACACACACAAACACATTGTCAAGTAATGGTAACTACTACAGCATCTAGTGTATGTACACACACACACTGTCAAGTAATGGTAACTACTACAGCATCTAATGTATGTACACACACACATTGTCAAGTAATGGTAACTACTACAGCATCTAGTGTATGTATACACACACACACTTTGTCAAGTAATGGTAACTACTACGGCATCTAGTGTATGTACACACAAACACACTGTCAAGTAATGGTAACTACTACAGCATCTAGTGTATGTATACACACACACTGTCAAGTAATGGTAACTACTACAGCATCTAATGTATGTACACACACACATTGTCAAGTAATGGTAACTACTACAGCATCTAGTGTATGTACACACACACACACACACATTGTCAAGTAATGGTAACTACTACAGCATCTAGTGTATGTACACACACACACATTGTCAAGTAATGATAACTACTACAGCATCTAGTGTATGTATACACACACACACTTTGTCAAGTAATGGTAACTACTACAGCATCTAGTGTATGTACACACACACACACATTGTCAAGTAATGGTAACTACTACAGCATCTAGTGTATGTATACACACACACACTTTGTCAAGTAATGGTAACTACTACAGCATCTAGTGTATGTACACACACACATTGTCAAGTAATGGTAACTACTACAGCATCTAGTGTATGTACACACACAAACACATTGTCAAGTAATGGTAACTACTACAGCATCTAGTGTATGTACACACACACACTGTCAAGTAATGGTAACTACTACAGCATCTAATGTATGTACACACACACATTGTCAAGTAATGGTAACTACTACAGCATCTAGTGTATGTACACACACACACACACACATTGTCAAGTAATGGTAACTACTACAGCATCTAGTGTATGTACACACACACACATTGTCAAGTAATGATAACTACTACAGCATCTAGTGTATGTATACACACACACACTTTGTCAAGTAATGGTAACTACTACAGCATCTAGTGTATGTACACACACACACTGTCAAGTAATGGTAACTACTACAGCATCTAGTGTATGTATACACATTGTCAAGTAATGGTAACTACTACAGCATCTAGTGTATGTATACACACACACACTGTCAAGTAATGGTAACTACTACAGCATCTAGTGTATGTATACACACACACTGTCAAGTAATGGTAACTACTACAGCATCTAGTGTATGTATACACACACTGTCAAGTAATGGTAACTACTACAGCATCTAGTGTATGTACACACACACTGTCAAGTAATTGTAACTACTACAGCATCTAGTGTATGTATACACACACAAACACACTGTCAAGTAATGGTAACTACTACAGCATCTAGTGTATGTACACACACACAAACACATTGTCAAGTAATGGTAACTGCTACAGCATCTAGTGTATGTACACACACACAAACACATTGTCAAGTAATGGTAACTACTACAGCATCTAGTGTATGTACACACACACACTGTCAAGTAATGGTAACTACTACAGCATCTAATGTATGTACACACACACATTGTCAAGTAATGGTAACTACTACAGCATCTAGTGTATGTACACACACACACACACACACACATTGTCAAGTAATGGTAACTACTACAGCATCTAGTGTATGTACACACACACATTGTCAAGTAATGGTAACTACTACAGCATCTAGTGTACGTACACACACAAACACATTGTCAAGTAATGGTAACTACTACAGCATCTAGTGTATGTATACACACACACACTTTGTCAAGTAATGGTAACTACTACAGCATCTAGTGTATGTACACACAAACACACTGTCAAGTAATGGTAACTACTACAGCATCTAGTGTATGTATACACACACTGTCAAGTAATGGTAACTACTACAGCATCTAGTGTATGTACACACACACACACACACACACACATTGTCAAGTAATGGTAACTACTACAGCATCTAGTGTATGTACACACACACATTGTCAAGTAATGGTAACTACTACAGCATCTAGTGTATGTACACACACAAACACATTGTCAAGTAATGGTAACTACTACAGCATCTAGTGTATGTATACACACACAAACACATTGTCAAGTAATGGTAACTACTACAGCATCTAGTGTATGTACACACACACACTGTCAAGTAATGGTAACTACTACAGCATCTAATGTATGTACACACACACATTGTCAAGTAATGGTAACTACTACAGCATCTAGTGTATGTATACACACACACACTTTGTCAAGTAATGGTAACTACTACAGCATCTAGTGTATGTACACACACACACACATTGTCAAGTAATGGTAACTACTACAGCATCTAGTGTATGTATACACACACACACTTTGTCAAGTAATGGTAACTACTACAGCATCTAGTGTATGTACACACACACATTGTCAAGTAATGGTAACTACTACAGCATCTAGTGTATGTACACACACAAACACATTGTCAAGTAATGGTAACTACTACAGCATCTAGTGTATGTACACACACACACTGTCAAGTAATGGTAACTACTACAGCATCTAATGTATGTACACACACACATTGTCAAGTAATGGTAACTACTACAGCATCTAGTGTATGTACACACACACACACACACATTGTCAAGTAATGGTAACTACTACAGCATCTAGTGTATGTACACACACACACATTGTCAAGTAATGATAACTACTACAGCATCTAGTGTATGTATACACACACACACTTTGTCAAGTAATGGTAACTACTACAGCATCTAGTGTATGTACACACACACACTGTCAAGTAATGGTAACTACTACAGCATCTAGTGTATGTATACACATTGTCAAGTAATGGTAACTACTACAGCATCTAGTGTATGTATACACACACACACTGTCAAGTAATGGTAACTACTACAGCATCTAGTGTATGTATACACACACACTGTCAAGTAATGGTAACTACTACAGCATCTAGTGTATGTATACACACACTGTCAAGTAATGGTAACTACTACAGCATCTAGTGTATGTACACACACACTGTCAAGTAATTGTAACTACTACAGCATCTAGTGTATGTATACACACACAAACACACTGTCAAGTAATGGTAACTACTACAGCATCTAGTGTATGTACACACACACAAACACATTGTCAAGTAATGGTAACTGCTACAGCATCTAGTGTATGTACACACACACAAACACATTGTCAAGTAATGGTAACTACTACAGCATCTAGTGTATGTACACACACACACTGTCAAGTAATGGTAACTACTACAGCATCTAATGTATGTACACACACACATTGTCAAGTAATGGTAACTACTACAGCATCTAGTGTATGTACACACACACACACACACACACATTGTCAAGTAATGGTAACTACTACAGCATCTAGTGTATGTACACACACACATTGTCAAGTAATGGTAACTACTACAGCATCTAGTGTACGTACACACACAAACACATTGTCAAGTAATGGTAACTACTACAGCATCTAGTGTATGTATACACACACACACTTTGTCAAGTAATGGTAACTACTACAGCATCTAGTGTATGTACACACAAACACACTGTCAAGTAATGGTAACTACTACAGCATCTAGTGTATGTATACACACACTGTCAAGTAATGGTAACTACTACAGCATCTAGTGTATGTACACACACACACACACACACACACACACATTGTCAAGTAATGGTAACTACTACAGCATCTAGTGTATGTACACACACACATTGTCAAGTAATGGTAACTACTACAGCATCTAGTGTATGTACACACACAAACACATTGTCAAGTAATGGTAACTACTACAGCATCTAGTGTATGTATACACACACAAACACATTGTCAAGTAATGGTAACTACTACAGCATCTAGTGTATGTACACACACACACTGTCAAGTAATGGTAACTACTACAGCATCTAATGTATGTACACACACACATTGTCAAGTAATGGTAACTACTACAGCATCTAGTGTATGTACACACACACACACACATTGTCAAGTAATGGTAACTACTACAGCATCTAGTGTATGTACACACACACACATTGTCAAGTAATGATAACTACTACAGCATCTAGTGTATGTATACACACACACACTTTGTCAAGTAATGGTAACTACTACAGCATCTAGTGTATGTACACACACACACACATTGTCAAGTAATGGTAACTACTACAGCATCTAGTGTATGTATACACACACACACTTTGTCAAGTAATGGTAACTACTACAGCATCTAGTGTATGTATACACACACATTGTCAAGTAATGGTAACTACTACAGCATCTAGTGTATGTACACACACACACACACACACATTGTCAAGTAATGGTAACTACTACAGCATCTAGTGTATGTACACACACACACACACACTGTCAAGTAATGGTAACTACTACAGCATCTAGTGTATGTACACACACACACACTGTCAAGTAATGGCAACTACTACAGCATCTAGTGTATGTACACACAAACACATTGTCAAGTAATGGTAACTACTACAGCATCTAGTGTATGTACACACACACACACACACACACTGTCAAGTAATGGTAACTACTACAGCATCTAGTGTATGTACACACACACACACACACATTGTCAAGTAATGGTAACTACTACAGCATCTAGTGTATGTACACACACACACATTGTCAAGTAATGGTAACTACTACAGCATCTAGTGTATGTATACACACACACACTTTGTCAAGTAATGGTAACTACTACAGCATCTAGTGTATGTACACACACACACACATTGTCAAGTAATGGTAACTACTACAGCATCTAGTGTATGTATACACACACACACTTTGTCAAGTAATGGTAACTACTACAGCATCTAGTGTATGTATACACACACATTGTCAAGTAATGGTAACTACTACAGCATCTAGTGTATGTACACACACACACACACACACACACACACACACACACACACACATTGTCAAGTAATGGTAACTACTACAGCATCTAGTGTATGTACACACACACACACACACTGTCAAGTAATGGTAACTACTACAGCATCTAGTGTATGTACACACACACACTGTCAAGTAATGGCAACTACTACAGCATCTAGTGTATGTACACACAAACACATTGTCAAGTAATGGTAACTACTACAGCATCTAGTGTATGTACACACACACACACACACTGTCAAGTAATGGTAACTACTACAGCATCTAGTGTATGTACACACACACACTGTCAAGTAATGGCAACTACTACAGCATCTAGTGTATGTACACACAAACACATTGTCAAGTAATGGTAACTACTACAGCATCTAGTGTATGTACACACACACACACACACATTGTCAAGTAATGGTAACTACTACAGCATCTAGTGTATGTACACACACTGTCAAGTAATGGTAACTACTACAGCATCTAGTGTATGTACACACACAAACATTGTCAAGTAATGGTAACTACTACAGCATCTAGTGTATGTATACACACACTGTCAAGTAATGGTAACTACTACAGCATCTAGTGTATTTATACACACACACTGTCAAGTAATGGTAACTACTACAGCATCTAGTGTATGTATACACACACACACTGTCAAGTAATGGTAACTACTACAGCATCTAGTGTATGTATACACACACACTGCCAAGTAATGGTAACTACTACAGCATCTAGTGTATGTATACACACACACTGTCAAGTAATGGTAACTACTACAGCATCTAGTGTATGTACAAACACACTGTCAAGTAATGGTAACTACTACAGCATCTAGTGTATGTACACACACACACACACACACACATTGTCAAGTAATGGTAACTACTACAGCATCTAGTGTATGTACACACACACACACACACTGTCAAGTAATGGTAACTACTACAGCATCTAGTGTATGTGCACACACACACTGTCAAGTAATGGCAACTACTACAGCATCTAGTGTATGTACACACAAACACATTGTCAAGTAATGGTAACTACTACAGCATCTAGTGTATGTACACACACACACACACACACACTGTCAAGTAATGGTAACTACTACAGCATCTAGTGTATGTACACACACACACACACACATTGTCAAGTAATGGTAACTACTACAGCATCTAGTGTATGTACACACAGACACATTGTCAAGTAATGGTAACTACTACAGCATCTAGTGTATGTATACACACACACACTCTTTGTCAAGTAATGGTAACTACTACAGCATCTAGTGTATGTACACACACACACACATTTTCAAGTAATGGTAACTACTACAGCATCTAGTGTATGTATACACACACACACTTTGTCAAGTAATGGTAACTACTACAGCATCTAGTGTATGTATACACACACATTGTCAAGTAATGGTAACTACTACAGCATCTAGTGTATGTACACACACACACACACACACACACACACACATTGTCAAGTAATGGTAACTACTACAGCATCTAGTGTATGTACACACACACACACACACTGTCAAGTAATGGTAACTACTACAGCATCTAGTGTATGTACACACACACACTGTCAAGTAATGGCAACTACTACAGCATCTAGTGTATGTACACACAAACACATTGTCAAGTAATGGTAACTACTACAGCATCTAGTGTATGTACACACACACACACACACTGTCAAGTAATGGTAACTACTACAGCATCTAGTGTATGTACACACACACACTGTCAAGTAATGGCAACTACTACAGCATCTAGTGTATGTACACACAAACACATTGTCAAGTAATGGTAACTACTACAGCATCTAGTGTATGTACACACACTGTCAAGTAATGGTAACTACTACAGCATCTAGTGTATGTACACACACACACACACACATTGTCAAGTAATGGTAACTACTACAGCATCTAGTGTATGTACACACACTGTCAAGTAATGGTAACTACTACAGCATCTAGTGTATGTACACACACAAACATTGTCAAGTAATGGTAACTACTACAGCATCTAGTGTATGTATACACACACTGTCAAGTAATGGTAACTACTACAGCATCTAGTGTATTTATACACACACACTGTCAAGTAATGGTAACTACTACAGCATCTAGTGTATGTATACACACACACACTGTCAAGTAATGGTAACTACTACAGCATCTAGTGTATGTATACACACACACTGCCAAGTAATGGTAACTACTACAGCATCTAGTGTATGTATACACACACACTGTCAAGTAATGGTAACTACTACAGCATCTAGTGTATGTACACACACACACACACACATTGTCAAGTAATGGTAACTACTACAGCATCTAGTGTATGTACACACACTGTCAAGTAATGGTAACTACTACAGCATCTAGTGTATGTACACACACAAACATTGTCAAGTAATGGTAACTACTACAGCATCTAGTGTATGTATACACACACTGTCAAGTAATGGTAACTACTACAGCATCTAGTGTATGTACACACACACACTGTCAAGTAATGGTAACTACTACAGCATCTAGTGTATGTATACACACACACACTGTCAAGTAATGGTAACTACTACAGCATCTAGTGTATGTATACACACACACTGTCAAGTAATGGTAACTACTACAGCATCTAGTGTATGTATACACACACACTGTCAAGTAATGGTAACTACTACAGCATCTAATGTATGTACACACACACATTGTCAAGTAATGGTAACTACTACAGCATCTAGTGTATGTACACACACACACACACACACACATTGTCAAGTAATGGTAACTACTACAGCATCTAGTGTATGTACACACAAACACATTGTCAAGTAATGGTAACTACTACAGCATCTAGTGTATGTACACACACACACACACACACACACTGTCAAGTAATGGTAACTACTACAGCATCTAGTGTATGTACACACACACACACACACATTGTCAAGTAATGGTAACTACTACAGCATCTAGTGTATGTACACACAGACACATTGTCAAGTAATGGTAACTACTACAGCATCTAGTGTATGTATACACACACACACTTTGTCAAGTAATGGTAACTACTACAGCATCTAGTGTATGTACACACACACACACATTGTCAAGTAATGGTAACTACTACAGCATCTAGTGTATGTATACACACACACACTTTGTCAAGTAATGGTAACTACTACAGCATCTAGTGTATGTATACACACACATTGTCAAGTAATGGTAACTACTACAGCATCTAGTGTATGTACACACACACACACACACACACACACACACACACACATTGTCAAGTAATGGTAACTACTACAGCATCTAGTGTATGTACACACACACACACACACTGTCAAGTAATGGTAACTACTACAGCATCTAGTGTATGTACACACACACACTGTCAAGTAATGGCAACTACTACAGCATCTAGTGTATGTACACACAAACACATTGTCAAGTAATGGTAACTACTACAGCATCTAGTGTATGTACACACACACACACACACTGTCAAGTAATGGTAACTACTACAGCATCTAGTGTATGTACACACACACACTGTCAAGTAATGGTAACTACTACAGCATCTAGTGTATGTACACACACACACATTGTCAAGTAATGGTAACTACTACAGCATCTAGTGTATGTACACACACACACACATGTCAAGTAATGGTAACTACTACAGCATCTAGTGTATGTACACACACACACACACACACATTGTCAAGTAATGGTAACTACTACAGCATCTAGTGTATGTACACACACTGTCAAGTAATGGTAACTACTACAGCATCTAGTGTATGTACACACACAAACATTGTCAAGTAATGGTAACTACTACAGCATCTAGTGTATGTATACACACACTGTCAAGTAATGGTAACTACTACAGCATCTAGTGTATTTATACACACACACTGTCAAGTAATGGTAACTACTACAGCATCTAGTGTATGTATACACACACACACTGTCAAGTAATGGTAACTACTACAGCATCTAGTGTATGTATACACACACACTGCCAAGTAATGGTAACTACTACAGCATCTAGTGTATGTATACACACACACTGTCAAGTAATGGTAACTACTACAGCATCTAGTGTATGTACACACACACACATGTCAAGTAATGGTAACTACTACAGCATCTAGTGTATGTATACACACACACACACTGTCAAGTAATGGTAACTACTACAGCATCTAGTGTATGTACACACACACAAACACATTGTCAAGTAATGGTAACTACTACAGCATCTAGTGTATGTACACACACACACTGTCAAGTAATGGTAACTACTACAGCATCTAATGTATGTACACACACACATTGTCAAGTAATGGTAACTACTACAGCATCTAGTGTATGTACACACACACACACACATACATTGTCAAGTAATGGTAACTACTACAGCATCTAGTGTATGTACACACACACATTGTCAAGTAATGGTAACTACTACAGCATCTAGTGTATGTACACACACAAACACATTGTCAAGTAATGGTAACTACTACAGCATCTAGTGTATGTATACACACACACACTTTGTCAAGTAATGGTAACTACTACAGCATCTAGTGTATGTATACACACACATTGTCAAGTAATGGTAACTACTACAGCATCTAGTGTATGTACACACACACACACACACACACACATTGTCAAGTAATGGTAACTACTACAGCATCTAGTGTATGTATACACACACAAACACATTGTCAAGTAATGGTAACTACTACAGCATCTAGTGTATGTATACACACACAAACACATTGTCAAGTAATGGTAAATACTACAGCATCTAGTGTATGTAAACACAAACACACTGTCAAGTAATGGTAACTACTACAGCATATAGTGTATGTATACACACACACTGTCAAGTAATGGTAACTACTACAGCATCTAGTGTATGTACACACACACACTGTCAAGTAATGGTAACTACTACAGCATCTAATGTATGTACACACACACTGTCAAGTAATGGTAACTACTACAGCATCTAGTGTATGTATACACACACAAACACACTGTCAAGTAATGGTAACTACTACAGCATCTAGTGTATGTACACACACACAAACACATTGTCAAGTAATGGTAACTGCTACAGCATCTAGTGTATGTACACACACACAAACACATTGTCAAGTAATGGTAACTACTACAGCATCTAGTGTATGTACACACACACACTGTCAAGTAATGGTAACTACTACAGCATCTAATGTATGTACACACACACATTGTCAAGTAATGGTAACTACTACAGCATCTAGTGTATGTACACACACACACACACACACACACACATTGTCAAGTAATGGTAACTACTACAGCATCTAGTGTATGTACACACACACATTGTCAAGTAATGGTAACTACTACAGCATCTAGTGTATGTACACACACAAACACATTGTCAAGTAATGGTAACTACTACAGCATCTAGTGTATGTATGCACACACACACTTTGTCAAGTAATGGTAACTACTACAGCATCTAGTGTATGTACACACAAACACACTGTCAAGTAATGGTAACTACTACAGCATCTAGTGTATGTATACACACACACTGTCAAGTAATGGTAACTACTACAGCATCTAGTGTATGTACACACACACACACACATTGTCAAGTAATGGTAACTACTACAGCATCTAGTGTATGTACACACACACACATTGTCAAGTAATGGTAACTACTACAGCATCTAGTGTATGTACACACACAAACACATTGTCAAGTAATGGTAACTACTACAGCATCTAGTGTATGTATACACACACAAACACATTGTCAAGTAATGGTAACTACTACAGCATCTAGTGTATGTACACACACACACTGTCAAGTAATGGTAACTACTACAGCATCTAATGTATGTACACACACACATTGTCAAGTAATGGTAACTACTACGGCATCTAGTGTGTGTACACACACACACACACACATTGTCAAGTAATGGTAACTACTACAGCATCTAGTGTATGTACACACACACACATTGTCAAGTAATGATAACTACTACAGCATCTAGTGTATGTATACACACACACACTTTGTCAAGTAATGGTAACTACTACAGCATCTAGTGTATGTACACACACACACACATTGTCAAGTAATGGTAACTACTACAGCATCTAGTGTATGTATACACACACACACTTTGTCAAGTAATGGTAACTACTACAGCATCTAGTGTATGTATACACACACATTGTCAAGTAATGGTAACTACTACAGCATCTAGTGTATGTACACACACACACACACACACACACACACACATTGTCAAGTAATGGTAACTACTACAGCATCTAGTGTATGTACACACTCACACTGTCAAGTAATGGCAACTACTACAGCATCTAGTGTATGTACACACAAACACATTGTCAAGTAATGGTAACTACTACAGCATCTAATGTATGTACACACACACACACACATTGTCAAGTAATGGTAACTACTACAGCTTCTAGTGTATGTACACACACTGTCAAGTAATGGTAACTACTACAGCATCTAGTGTATGTACACACACACACACACATTGTCAAGTAATGGTAACTACTACAGCATCTAGTGTATGTACACACACTGTCAAGTAATGGTAACTACTACAGCATCTAGTGTATGTACACACACAAACATTGTCAAGTAATGGTAACTACTACAGCATCTAGTGTATGTATACACACACTGTCAAGTAATGGTAACTACTACAGCATCTAGTGTATGTATACACACACACTGTCAAGTAATGGTAACTACTACAGCATCTAGTGTATTTATACACACACACTGTCAAGTAATGGTAACTACTACAGCATCTAGTGTATGTACACACACACTGTCAAGTAATGGTAACTACTACAGCATCTAGTGTATGTATACACACACAAACACACTGTCAAGTAATGGTAACTACTACAGCATCTAGTGTATGTACACACACACAAACACATTGTCAAGTAATGGTAACTACTACAGCATCTAGTGTATGTACACACACACACTGTCAAGTAATGGTAACTACTACAGCATCTAATGTATGTACACACACACATTGTCAAGTAATGGTAACTACTACAGCATCTAGTGTATGTATACACACACAAACACACTGTCAAGTAATGGTAACTACTACAGCATCTAGTGTATGTACACACACACACACACACATTGTCAAGTAATGGTAACTACTACAGCATCTAGTGTATGTACACACACACATTGTCAAGTAATGGTAACTACTACAGCATCTAGTGTATGTACACACACAAACACATTGTCAAGTAATGGTAGCTACTACAGCATCTAGTGTATGTATACACACACACACTTTGTCAAGTAATGGTAACTACTACAGCATCTAGTGTATGTATACACACACATTGTCAAGTAATGGTAACTACTACAGCATCTAGTGTATGTACACACACACACACACACACACACATTGTCAAGTAATGGTAACTACTACAGCATCTAGTGTATGTATACACACACAAACACATTGTCAAGTAATGGTAACTACTACAGCATCTAGTGTATGTATACACACTCAAACACATTGTCAAGTAATGGTAACTACTACAGCATCTAGTGTATGTACACACAAACACACTGTCAAGTAATGGTAACTACTACAGCATCTAGTGTATGTATACACACACACTGTCAAGTAATGGTAACTACTACAGCATCTAGTGTATGTACACACACACACTGTCAAGTAATGGTAACTACTACAGCATCTAATGTATGTACACACACACATTGTCAAGTAATGGTAACTACTACAGCATCTAGTGTATGTACACACACACACACACACATTGTCAAGTAATGGTAACTACAACAGCATCTAGTGTATGTACACACACACACATTGTCAAGTAATGGTAACTACTACAGCATCTAGTGTATGTATACACACACACACTTTGTCAAGTAATGGTAACTACTACAGCATCTAGTGTATGTGCACACACACACACACACACTGTCAAGTAATGGTAACTACTACAGCATCTAGTGTATGTACACACACACACATTGTCAAGTAATGGTAACTACTACAGCATCTAGTGTATGTACACACACACACACACATTGTCAAGTAATGGTAACTACTACAGCATCTAGTGTATGTACACACACACACATTGTCCGGTAATGGTAACGACTACAGCATGTAGTGTATGTACACACACACACACTGTCAAGTAATGGTAACTACTACAGCATCTAGTGTATGTATACACACACACTGTCAAGTAATGGTAACTACTACAGCATCTAGTGTATGTACACACACACGCACACACATTGTCAAGTAATGGTAACTACTACAGCATCTAGTGTATGTATACACACACACACTGTCAAGTAATGGTAACTACTACAGCATCTAGTGTATGTATACACACACAAACACATTGTCAAGTAATGGTAACTACTACAGCATCTAGTGTATGTATACACACACAAACACATTGTCAAGTAATGGTAACTACTACAGCATCTAGTGTATGTATACACACACACACTGTCAAGTAATGGTAACTACTACAGCATCTAGTGTATGTACACACACACACACACATTGTCAAGTAATGGTAACGACTACAGCATCTAGTGTATGTACACACACACACACACACACACTGTCAAGTAATGGTAACTACTACAGCATCTAGTGTATGTACACACACACACACACTGTCAAGTAATGGTAACTACTACAGCATCTAGTGTATGTACACACACACACACACACTGTCAAGTAATGGTAACTACTACAGCATCTAGTGTATGTACACACACACACTGTCAAGTAATGGTAACTACTACAGCATCTAGTGTATGTACACACACACACATTGTCAAGTAATGGTAACTTCTACAGCATCTAGTGTATGTACACACACACACACATTGTCAAGTAATGGTAACTACTACAGCATCTAGTGTATGTACACACACACACATTGTCCGGTAATGGTAACGACTACAGCATGTAGTGTATGTACACACACACACACTGTCAAGTAATGGTAACTACTACAGCATCTAGTGTATGTACACACACACAAACACATTGTCAAGTAATGGTACCTACTACAGCATCTAGTGTATGTACACACACACACACACACATTGTCAAGTAATGGTAACTACTACAGCATCTAGTGTATGTACACACACAAACACATTGTCAAGTAATGGTAACTACTATAGCATCTAGTGTATGTACACACACACACACACACACTGTCAAGTAATGGTAACTACTACAGCATCTAGTTTATGCATACACACAAACACACTGTCAAGTAATGGTAACTACTTCAGCATCTAGTGTATGTATACACACACACATTGTCAAGTAATGGTAACTACTACAGCATCTAGTGTATGTATACACACACAAACACATTGTCAAGTAATGGTACCTACTACAGCATCTAGTGTATGTACACACACACACACACACATT